>NW_007259496.1:546031-549197 GCF_000164805.1 Carlito syrichta
TCTCTTCTCCCCTTCCTCCCTCCCCCATGGGTTTTACAAGTTGTAGATTATAGACTCTGCCCAAATCTAACAGGAGTACAAGAAGGTGGGAAAGTGGAAAAATAGCACCCAATTCCCCTGAAACTGGGCTCTTCCTCATCTTCATCTTGAGATAGCAAACCTGTAGAGACAGGAGCCAGGCTGGGTCCACCAGCAGACCCCCGAGTTCCTCCCCCCCCACCTTTAACTCTGCCAAGGACTTGGAGTCCTGTGGCATCCAGGCCTCTCCTGGACCTAATCATTTTATTAATGGAAGGCAACCTGAGAAGACAGGCTGGTGGGGAGGTTACTTTTTTTTTTTTTTGAGTCAGTGTCTCACTCTCTTGCTCAGGCGAGAGTATTAGTGTCCCGATCACGGCTTACTGTAGCCTCAAACTCCTAGACTCAAGTGATCCTTCTGCCTCAGCCTCAGCTGTAACTACAGGCACCCACCACCACTCCCAGCTATTTTTAAACATTTTTTGTAGAGAGGAGATCTGGCTATGTTGCCCAGGCTGGTCCTGAACTCCTGGACTCAAGCAGTCCTCCTGCCTTGGCCTTCCAAAGTGCTGGGATTACAAGCATAAGCCACCATGCCCAGCCAGTTATGATTTCAGAAGCAGGAAAGGGGCAATGTTTAGCAAGTGAAAAGCTGGGGGGACCATTTTGTGCCAGGGAGTGCTTATCCCCCATGTCATGCAAGTTGCCATGGAAGGAATGGCCCTCTGGACCCTTTCTGAGAAGCATCAAGAAAGCTGAGGGAGAGGGGTAACACAGATACCTTTTGGGATAGCCACAGGGGACCTCAGCCAGACGCTTGTCAGTATTGCCTTTCCCTTCTGGCACACATTGGGTGCTAAAAGTCATCATTATCTTCCTATTTTGGGTACTTAGTATGTGTCAACTACTGTGCTAAGTGCTGGTATTTTTCAAGAGGATGGGAGCCTTTCCAGTCCTTAAGTCTCTTGCAGACTCACAAGCACTGCACTCCCAAGAGAAACGCTTGCTATCCCAGCTCAAGGAACTCAGAAGGATAATGGGAAGCCCTGAGGGTTTTTCATCATGGGGTAAGTGTATGATCAAAGATATATTTTAGGAAGATTGTGTAGACCGTCCTCACTTACTCTAGCTCGACTTGTAGAAGAAACCATACTCTGGGTACCCAACCACTGTTTTTCACTTTCACTACAGTATTCACTAAATTGCACACGATGCTAGCCTGGGCAGCATAGTGAGACTTTGTCTCTACAAGAAATAAAAATAAATAAGAAATTAGTCAAGCATGGTGGCACATTCCTGCAGTTTCAGCTACTTGGGAGGCTGAGGTGGAAGGATCATGTGCACTCAGGAGGTCGAGGCTGTGGTCAGCTGTGCTCACACCACTGTGCTCCAGCCTGTGTGGCAGAGACCCTGACTCAAAAAAAAAATTACACACAAGATAGTCAATATTTTAATATAAAATAGGCTTTGTATAAGATGATTTTCCCCAACTGTAGTCTAATAATGTAAGTGTTCTGAGCGTTTTTATTTTTATTGTATTATTATTTTTTTGAGTAGGAGTCTCACTCTGTTGCCCAGGCTGGAGTGCAGTGGCATGCTCGTGGTCACCATAGCCTCGATCTACTGGGCTCAGGTGATCCTCTGCCTCAGCCTTCTAAGTAGCTGGAACTATAGGTGTGTGCCACCATGTCTGACTAATTTTTCTTGATTTATTGTAGAGATGAGGTCTTACCAGGTTGCCCAGGCTGGTCTGAGCATGTTTAAGGTAGATGAGGCTAAACTGTGATGTTCAGTAGCTTGGGTGTATTAAATGGATTTTCAACTGAGGATATTTAAGGATATTTTCAACTTACAATGGGCTTATTGGGACATGACCCTGCAGTAACTCAGGGAGCACTGTACTGCTAACAGCACAGACTCTGGGTGGAGGAAGGCAAGCAAGAGTCACAGGAGGGGCCAGGATGCTAAAGTTTTTTAAGACAGTGAGGCTTGATTAGGTTTACGTATTGCTAAGAAAGAAATTGTAGAGAGAAGTTGAAGATAAGAAGAGAAAGGAGGCCACAGACAGAGTGAGAGTCCCAAGGAACAAGGAGAGGAGCAAGTTCTGGGAGAGGGAGGGAGTAGCTTTACATGAGAGGCGAGAACATCTCCTGAGATGAGTGGAAGGAGGCGAGATAAGCCCCACGGAGAATCTGTGAAACTCACTTTCAAAAACGCACCGTGGCTCCTGCCTATGATCCTAGCACTTTGGGAAGCCAAGGCGGGAGGAGTACTTTGAGCCCAGGAGTTCAAGACCAGCCTGGGTAACATAGCAAGATCTCGTGTCTACAAAAAAATTAGTGAGGCATTGTGGCGTATTCCTGTAATCCCAGCTACTTGGAAGGCAGAAGGTGGAGGCAGAAGGATCACCTAAGCCCACAGGTCGGGGCTGCAATAAGCCATGATTGTGCCACTGCATACCAGCCTGGTTGACTGAGTAGAATCTTAACTCAAAAAAAAAAAAACCAAAAGAAAAAAACACCAACCCACATCTAAAACTTCAGTTATTAAATGTCTGAAGCCAGCCGGGCTCGGTGGCTCAGCCTGTAGTCCCGTGCCTTGGGAGGCTGAGGTGAGTGGATTGCCTGAGCCTGCGGGTTCGAGACCTGCCTGGGCAACTTGGCGAGACCTCATCTCTACAATAAATCAAAAATTAGCCGGGCGTGGTAGCGCGTGCCTGTAATTCCGGCTACTCGGAAGGCTGAGGTGGAAGGATTGCTGGAGCCCAGCAGTTGAGGCTGCGGTGGCCAGGAGCGGCCACTGCACTCCAGTCTGGACGACAGAGTGAGACTCCAACTCAAAAAATAAATAAATAAATAAATAAATAAATGTCTGAAGTCAAATGATTATGTGAAATCTTGATAGTGGATGCATGCAATTTCATTATATTATTATTTGTATTCTAAATCTGTACTATCTTATAATAAAAACCAATTCAAGCTGGGCTCAGTGGCTCAGCCTATAATCCCATGCCTTTGGGAGGCTGAGGTGAGTGGATTGCCTGAGCCCACGACTTCGAGACCCACCTGGGCAACTTGGCGAGACCTCATCTCTACAATAAATCAAAAATTAGCCAGGCATGGTAGCGCACACCTGTAGTTCCAGCTAC
>NW_007259496.1:549326-559895 GCF_000164805.1 Carlito syrichta
CTGCACTCCAGTCTGGGCGACAGAGTGAGACTCCAACTCAAAAATTAAAAATAAAAACCAATTCAAAGTTTAAAAACTATTTTAAAAGGTCTATGGAATAGTAAATAAATTGGACCTCATTAAAATTTAAAACTTTTTTTTTGAGTTGGAGTCTCATGTTGGCCACCCCAGTGTCGACCTGCTGGACTCAGGTGATCCTTCCCCCTCAGCCTTCCAAGAAGCCAGAACTACAGGCGTGCGCTACCACACACAGCTTATTTTTTGATTTATTGTAGAAATGAGGTCTTGCCAAGCTGCCCAGGCTGTTCTCGACCCTGTGGGCTCAGGCAGGCCTCTCATCTCAGCCTCCCAAAGTGCTGGGAGTACAGGCTTGAGCCTCTGCAGCCGTCCAAAATTTAAAACTTTTGTGCATCAAAAAGCACTAAAAAGAGCAAAAAGAAAATCTGTAAAATGGGAGAAAATCACATCTGTTCAAAGGTCTACAATCCAGAATATCTAAAGAATGCTTACAATTCAATAATAAAAGGCTAACACTCAATTTTAAAATGGAAAAGGACTCCAATAGGCATTTCCCCAAAGAAGATTAATAAATGACCAATTAAGCCAGGCTCAGTGGCTCGGCCTGTAATCCTGCGCCTTCGGGAGGCTGAGGTGAGTGGATTGCCTGAGCCTGTGGGTTCGAGACCCGCCTGGACAGGCGAGACCTCATCTCTACAATAAATCAAAAAATTAGCCGGACGTGGTGGCATGCGCCTGTAGTTCCAGCTCCTTGGAAGGCTGAGGCAGAAGGATCGCTGGAACCCAGCCAGTCAAGGCTGCGGTGACTGGGAGCGGCCACTGCACTCCAGTCTGGGCGACAGAGTGAGACTCCAACTCAAAAAAAAAAATGACCAATTAACACATAAAAGGATGCTCAAAATCATTAGTCATTAGGGAAATGCCAATCAAAAACACAATAAGATGCCACTTCACACCCACTAGGATGAGAAAAATAATAATAAAAGAGAAAATAAGTGTGGGTGAGGGTATGGAAAAATCATAACCCTCATATACTACTGGTGGAAATATGAAATAGTACAGCTGCTACGTAAAAGAAGCAGTTCCTCAAGCGATTAAATACGGACTCACCATATGACCCAGCAATTCCACATACACCCAAGAAAAATGATCATCTTCCTAATAGCCAAAGAGTGGAAACAACCAAAAGGTCCATCAGACTATGAGCAGATAAACAAAATGTGACCCCTCCAAACAATGGAATATTATTCACCGTCAAAAAAGAATGAGGCGGCCTGGGCAACATAGCAAGACCCCATTACTACAGGCATAGAAAACAAATTAACTGGGCATGGTGGTGCATCTGTAGTCCCAGCTACTCAGGAGGCTGGGCCTGAGGCATGGTGGCACACTTGTAGACCCAACTATCCAGAGGCTGCAGTGAGCTAGGATTGTGCCACTGTACTCCAGCCTGGATGACAGAGTGAGACCCCATCTCAAAAAATGAGGTACCGATACATGCTGCCGAAGGGATAAACCCTGAAAATATGTTAAGTGAAAAAAGTCAGTCACAAAAGACTTCATATTACACGATTCCATTCATATGAACCCTCCAGATCAAGAAACCATAGAGACAGAAAGTCTTAGTGGTTGTGTAGGGCTGGGAGAGGTTAAGGGAGTTGGGGGGTGCTGGGTAAAGCACACAGCGTTGCGTTTTGGAGTGATGAAAATGTTGTAGGCTGGGCTCAGCCTGTAATCCCAGCACTTTGGGAGGCCAAGGTGAGTGAATTGCCTGAGCCCGCGGGTTCGAGACCTGCCTGGGCAACTTGGCGAGATCTCATCTCTACAATAAAATCAAAAAATTAACTGGGCGTGATAGCGTGCGCCTGTAGTTCCAGCTACTTGGAAGGCTGAGGTGGAAGGATCGCTGGAGCCCAGCAAGTCGAGGCTGCGGTGGCCGGAAGCGGCCACTGCACTCCAGTCTGGGCTGGAGTGAGACTCCAACTCAAAAAAAAAAAAAAGAAAGAAAATGTTCTAAAGTGGTCTGTGGTGCTAGTCACACGTCTGTGAATATGCTAGACACCACTGAATTGTACACTTTACATGAATCCATCCTACAGCATGTGAACTGCAGCTCAATAAAGCTGATTTTAACCACACACAGTGAGATATCCTTCAACCCCCCCAGGATGGCCATAATTTTTTAAATGGAAAATTACAAGTGTTGGTGAGGATGTGAAGAAACTGGAACACTCATACACTACTGGCTGGACTGTAAAATGGTGCAGCCACTTTGGAAAACACTTTGATGGTTTGTCAGTAAGGTTAAACAGAATTACCATACGACCCAGTGATTCTACTCCTAGGTACCTACTCAAATGAATTGAAAACAGGTGTTAAACAATAATTTGGACATGAATGTTCAGAACAGTCTGATTCACAGTAGCCAAAGGTGGAAACAACCCAAGTGTTTTGTCAACAGATAAATAGATAAGTACTATATTCACACAATGGAATATGATTCCGTTACAAAAAGATTGAGAAACTGATTCATGCTGCAGCAACCCAGAAAACATGCTAAGTGAAAGAAGGCAGACACAAAGAGACAAATATCATGTGACTCCATTGATACGAAATATTCAGGCCAGACAAATCCACACAGATGGAAAGCAGATCAGTGGTTGCCAGGAGCTTGGAGGAGGGGACTAGGGAGTGACTGTTTACTGGGTACTGAGGTTCCATTTGGAGTGGAGATGGTTGTATAACATTGTGAATGTGCCTAATGCTACCGAGTTGTATGCTTTAAAATGGTTATGATGGTAAATGTTATGTGTGTTTTGCTGCGTGTACACCCAAAACGTATTGTGCCATTAAAAAAAGAAATATTTTTAATGAAGCTCCTTTATTGTTACTACTGTTATTCATGTTTGGAGAAGAATACATGGCCATCTACTCTCAGAATCCTGTATGTACACATGTCCTGGGCTATCAGTGGCGCCAGAGTCCAAAGAAGGATGAAACCTAGACATCAAGAGAGGCCTGTAGTCTTGAGCAAGCTCCTGAGCCAGGCCACAAGCTCTCGGACTCAGGTCTCCCCTGCTTCCCACCTCCCCTCACACCCAGGACAGCAGTCTTGTCCGTCTGGCTCCAAGGAGTCACTGTCCATTCCAGTCGAATTCAAAAGTTTATTTTATTTTTTTGAGTCAGAGTCAGCTTGGCACCCAGGCTGGAGTGCAGTGACACGCTCCCAGCCACCGCAGCCTTGACTTGCTGGGCTCAGGTGATCCTTCTGCCTCAGCCTTCCGAGTAGCTGGAAATACAGGCGCATGCCTCCATGCTCAGCTAATTTATTTATTTATAACTTTTTATTTTAAAGCTGTGGGGTGCAATTCAGGGTTAGGACTACAGATGTTCAATATGCAGGTACCCTTGTTGAGAAAGTGTGCCACCCCTTTCCCAGGCAGACTCCCATTAATGCCCGTCCTGCTTCCCTGCCCCCCTCCTGGCAGTTTCCTGCTACTGCCAATTATTTTCTTATAGTATTAGGGTAATTGTTCAAGGTCCGCTTATGAGTGAGAACATGTGATACTCAGTTCTTTGTTTCTGTGAAAGATCACTCAGTATTATAGACTCTTAAGTCCATCCAGGTTGCTGTGAAGTTCTTGATTTTGTTCTTCTTTGTGGCTGCATAATATTCCATCGTGAATATGTACCACATTTTTTTTTAATCCAGTCCTCTTTTGATGAGCAGCATGGTTGGTTCCAAGTTCTTGTTACTGTGAACAGTGCTGCGTTATTGTAGAGACAAGGTTTTGCCAAGTTGCCCAGGCTGATCTCAAACCCCTGGGCTCAGGCAGTCCTCTTGCCTCTGCCTCCCAAAGTGCTGGGATTACAGGTGTGAGCCACTGTGCCCGGCTAAATTCAAAATTTTAAAGGAGGCAGCATTCGAAAACCAAATCTCCTCCTTATGCTAAGAAAACCTCCTTCGTACAGGCTATTCCTGAGTCTGGCCCCAGAGTCAGGAGTCAGGCTCATCTGAGCTTGGAGCCTGGTCCTGGGCACAGAGGGTGGTCCAGAGTTGGGACATGCATGGGGTTCTCTGTGGTTCCTCTACATCTGAGACTAGAATGTCTGGGCCCTTTCTGAGTCTCTGATTAGGGCTGCGTTACAGGGACAGGGCTGCTCTGTAGAAAGAAAACCAGCTGGTAAACATCCCATCCTTCCAAATTTTCACTTTATCTCCCCTACAGCCTCTTCCTGGCAACTCCAGAGAAATGTCAGAGGCTAATGAGATAGAGGGAGTGCAGTTTTGAAATGGCTTTTAAAATCCGCTAGCTTTGACTTTTACTTATGGCCAAGATAGAGTCACAAGGACCCATTTACCCTCCTGCTTCTTCTCCGAAACAACTCAAAAGCAAACACACAAAATTGTTTTAGATTTAGAGTCAAGGACATCAGGTGATGAAGGACCGTGATCCCTGAGAAACAGGAAAAAAATGAGGTGAGCATACAATCGGCCTAGTTTACTGCCTTCCGGGAATTTCCAGACCCCAGAGCAGGAAGGAGGAACCCAGCTGCAGTCCAGTGGACTTCCTGCATTGAGGAAACAACTGAGTATCTGGGGAGAGCTAAGTAACTGGTGTTAGTAGGACAGAGGGACAGAGAACAGAGACCCCTGGAGACCTACAGAAAGCTCCTCTCCAGCATTTAGCTGAATACTGATCAGTGAACACGCATGAGGAAACTTCTCAAAGTGGGTAAAGGCTTAAAGATAACTCATCACCTACACAGAGCTGAGAACAGTGCAGGCAGAGACGCAAAAGACAGTTATTATAACTGTATTCCATATGTTCAACAGGTTATGTAGAAACACAGAAGAGTCTAAAAGTTCCAAACCGAACATCTAATGAAAGCAGTGTCTGAAATTAAATTATAGTGATGGTATTAGCATTAGATTAGATGTTACAGAAGAGAATATTAGTAAATTTGAAGACACGACAGTCGAAACTATCCAAAATAAAAAACAGAAAAAACAAAAATTTAAAAAGAACATCAGTGAGATAAAGAACAACTTCAGGTAGCCTAAATATATGTAACTGGAGTCCTTGAAGATGAGGCGAGAAAGGAGGGAACAGAAAAAAAACTTTGATTATCCAGTCCTCTTTTGATGGACAGCGTGGTTGGTTCCAGGTTCTTGCTGTTGTGAACAATGCTACGATAAACATATGTGTGCAGGTATCTTTTTTACAGAGTGATTTGAGTTATTCAGGGTATATTCCCAGTAGGGGGATTGTGGGGTCATATGGGAGGTCGATATTTAGAGCTTTTAGGAATCGCCACACTGCTTTCCACAGAGGTTGCACTAGTTTACACTCCCACCAACAGTGTAGCAGTGTTCCCTTTTCACCACAATCTCTCCAGCATTTGTTATTTTTTGTTATTGATAATTGCCATTCTGACTGGAGTTAGGTGGTATCTCAGTGTGGTTTTAATTTGCATCTTCTTGATGATTAGTGAGGTTGAACATTTCTTCATGTGTCTGTTGGCAAATGTGGTACATATACACGATGGAATACTACACAGCCATAAAAAAAGAACAAAATCATGAATTTCGCAGCAACCTGGATGGAACTAGAGTCTACAATACTGAGTGATCTCTCACAGAAACAAAGATCTGAGTATCACATGTTCTCACTCATAAGTGGACCTTGAGCATCTAATACTATAAGAAAAGGATTGACAGTGGTGGGAAACTATGTGGAGGGGAGGGAAGGGAAGGGAGGTGGGACTAACAGTAGACAATATCTGTCTGGGGACGGGGAGACACCTCTTATCAACAAGGGTGCCTGAACAATGCATATTTGTATACCTAACCCTTAACCACCTCACAATTTTAAAATAAAAAAGATGTTAATAAAAAAAAACTTTGAGAAAATAAAGACTGAAGAGTTTCAAATTTGATGAAAACTGTATGTCCGTAGATTCAGGCAACTCATTGAATCCCAGTCTCAAAAAACACGAAACACACAAACTACCAAAATTGCATCAAGAAAAATACACGTGATCTGACAATTAAGCTCATGAACTTGCCACTGTGTGCTTGCATTGGCAGCACTGTACATACAACTCGATAAGGTTTTGTAACCTTGGTATATCAGTATCTCACAGCTGTGTTCGTGTTGAAGTATGGTGTTGTCTTGCTGAGTGGCGTTCATTATTGTTGTTGCATGTTTTAGTGTGCCATTGTGAAAATGTTGGAGCTTGGATTAGAGCAACAAACAAATATTAAATTTCTTGTTAAACTTGGCAAGAGTGGATGTGAAATCAGGAACATGTTAGTCCACGTTTATGGGGATAATACCATGAAGAAAACGGCAAGGCCAGGCTCGGTGGCTCAGCCTGTAATCTCAGCACTTCAGGAAGCTGAGGCGAGTGGATTGCTTGAGCCCAGCGGGTTTGAGACCCACCCGGGCAACTTGGCGAGCCCAGTCTCTACAATAAACCAAAAATTAGCCAGGCATGGTAGCACACACCTGTAGTTCCAGCTACTTGGAAGGCTGAGGTGAGCATACACCTCAGGATCGCCAGAGCCTAGTAAGTTGAGGCTGCGGTGGTCAGGAGCATGCCAATGCACTCAAGTCTGGTCGACAGAGTGAGACTCCAACTCAAAAAAAAAAAAAAAAAAAAAAGAAGAAGAAAACAGCAATGTGCAAATGGATTAAACATTTTCCTGAGGGGAGAGAAAGTGTCACTGATGAGGAGAGGTCAGGATGGTTAGTAACGAGCAGAACTGATGAAAACATTGCAAAAATGTGTTGAATTGTGCATCAGAATCGTCGACTGACTGTGAGAAGCTTAGCAGACCAGATAAACATTGATAGAGAAACAGGAAAATCTTAACAGAAAATCTTGGCATGAAAAGGCTGTGTGCAAAAATGGTCCCGAACGAACTCTTGCTTGATGACAGTGTACCAGCTCACAGCACTGTCTGAACTGGCCCCTGATGACTTTTTCCTTTTCCCAAAGATAAAGGAAATATTGAAAGGAAGACATTTTCATGACATTCAGGGTGACTTTTTCCTTTTCCCAAAGATAAAGGAAATATTGAAAGGAAGACATTTTCATGACATTCAGGGTGACGACAGCTCTGATGGCCATTCCAGAAAAAAAAAAAAAAATCCCAAAATTGCTTTGATGGGTGGACTAGGTGCTGGCATTGATGCATAACTTCCCAAGGGGAGCACGTTGAAGGTGATAGTAATGGTATTCAGCAATGAGTTACGTGGCGCTTTCTCTAGGGTGCGTTCACGGACTGAATTGTCAGACTACTTATAACCAGTAAAAATTGAATATGTGGATAAAAACTTTCCACAAAGAAAACTAAAGGTCCAGTTGGCTTTACTGGTGAATTGTATGAAGCATTTAAGGATGAAAGAATACAAATTCTCTATAAATTTTTCCAGAAAAATGAAGAGGAGGGAAAACATCATTTCATGAAGCTATTTGTTACCCTGACACCAAAACCAAAGATATATGTGAAAAGAAAATTACACACCAATATTCATCATGAACGCAGATACAAAAATTCTAAACAAAACTTTTGAAACTGAGTTCAACAATGTATAAAAAAAAATCATAACCAAGTGAGGGTTATCCCGTGAATTCAAGGTTGTTTTTTTTGTTTGTTTGTTTGCTTTTGAGTTGGAGTCTCACTCTGTTGCCCAGACTGGAGTGCAGTGGCCGCTCCCGGCCACCGCAGCCTCGACCCGCCGGGCTCCGGCGATCCTTCCGCCTCAGCCTTCCGAGTAGTTGGAACTACAGGCCGGTCGAATCATTTTCTTTTTTTTTTTTGGAGTTGGAGTCTCACTCTGTCGCCCAGACTGGAGTGTAATATCCGCTCCCAGCCACTGCAGCCTCAACCTGCTGGGCTCTGGCGATCCTTCTGCCTCAGCCTTCCGAGTAGCTGGAATTACAGGCATGCACTACCATGCCCAGCTGATTTTTTGATTTATTGTAGAAATGAGGTCTTGCCAAGTTGCCCAGGCAGGTCTTGAACCCGCGGGCTCAGGCAATCCACTCACCTCAGCCTCCCAAAGCTCAGGATTACAGGCTGAGTCACCGAGCCCGGCTGATTCATTTTCAACAAAGGTGCAATACCATTCAAGGGAGGAAAGAGTACAGAAAATGGTGCTGGGACAACTGGAGAGCCACATGCAAAAGAATAAATGTGGACCTCTATCCCACACCATATACAAACATTAACTCAAAATGAATCAAAGGGCTAAAGCTATAACACTCTTAGAAGAAAACATAGATGTTAAATATTTACGGCCTTGGCAATGATTTCTTAGATATTATATCTAAAGCATAAGCAAACAAAAAAAGATGGACCTCATCAAAATGAAAAGCTCTTGTGCTTCAAAGCACACTCTCAAGAAAGTGAAAAATCAACCCACAGAATGGGAGAAAATATTTGCAAGTCATATATTTGATAAAGGTTTAGTATCTAGAATGTATTTTTAAAAACTCTTAACAGCTCAACCAACCATAAAAGGACAAAATAACCCAAATTTAAAATGGCAAAGGGTTTGAATAGACATTTCTCCAAAGAATATATACAAATCACCAATAAGCACATGAAAAGATGCTCAACATCACTAGTCATTAGAGAAAGGCACAACGAGGTACCACAGCACACCTATTAGAATGGCTAAAATGAATGTCAGCTTGTCCCAGGAATTCTTGCTGACAAGAAGTGGAGCAACCATAACTTTTATATGCATCTGGTGAGAATATAAGATGGTACAACCACTTGAGAAAATAATTTGACAGTTTTTAAAGGAGTTAAATATACACCTACCCTATGACTGATCAACTCTCTACCCAAGGGAAATGGAAGTATATGTCCATTTGAAGACTTACCCATGAATTTCATAACATGAATTTCCATAACAGACATCTCCCTATATGAATTTCCAATAGCCACAAACTTGAAACAACCCCAACATTCACCACCAGGTGAATAGACAAGTAAATATGGTACATCTGCACACCTTCGCAACGAATAGGAGTATTGATACACACAATAACACAGATGGATCTTGAAATCGTTATGCCAAATGAAAGGATTCTGGGGAGAAGGGGAGCACATGGGGAGTGTGAGGGAGCGGTGAGGATTACAAAGAAGCAAGAGGAAACTTTTGGGAGATGGCTGAGTTCACTAGCTTGACTGGTGATGACATCACTGCTATGTGCATGTGGAAATTGTATTCAAATTCTACACTTCAAATATGTGCAGTTTGTTGTATGTTGTAAGGTATTGTCTGGACACGGACCCTTTTGCCCTGTACTGGCTTCATCCTGCCTCCTCCCTCAGGGAGCAGCCTCTGGCCAAGGCTGGTCTCTGAAAGGTCTCCATATTCCCAGTGATGAGTCACAGGTTGCAGGTGACCAAGCAAAGCCGAAAACAATGTTGTTGTCCCACTTAATCAGTGTAATTGTACACACTATACAGGAATTTGAATGATTAGCTTAATTGCTTTGATTATGAAAGTGCATGCTGTATTGTGCCGAGGGGCAGATTCCTTACCAACCGACTGCCATCGGTGCCTCCCGTAAGTTTTAATAAATCGGTGTCTTTCTCCGCTGGACCTCTGGGTGACTTCTTTGGAACAGATAAACATTATGCACAAGTCCTCTCAGATTTGGGGTTACCGTGTTACATATGTTCATTATACCTCAATAAGGCCATGAATAACCAAAGAAAAAATGCACTGGTTTCACCTCCTCCCCTCCCCTCTGAGTAGACCTCAAACCCCTAGTGGGTGAAGCTTTGTAGGTTGTCCTGGCGGGTAGGACTTCCTTCCAGCCTCAGGCCTGGGAGATGCCAGATGCTAAGGAGAAAATTCAGGAGTCAGAGGAGCCTTCCTCAGGTTGCTGCTCCTTCCTTCGGGGTCCTGGTCTGACCCCTCTGTCTCCTCCAGCCTAGGGTCTCTCCCATGACTCAACAGTCCTCCTCTGGAAATACCACACAATTCTTCTTGAAGCAGAACTAGTAAGCTTTCTTTTGTTCTTGAGGGGAAATAAAAAATTTTCCCCTAAGTAGGATTTTCAACCTTTACTAGGAAAAGAGAGGACTATTTGGGGGACAGAGGGACCTTCTCCTTTCTCCTGGATATACCACACAGACAGCAGCTGCCTTTAGTGTATGCTGTCAGGTCAACACTGCTCATTTCTCTTGCAAGTAACTACCTGAAACTGCTACCCAGTCACACTCTTTCCCAGCATTTAGCCAGGAACGGATGATGAAGAGGTAAAGTCAGGCCTGCTATATTCGCCACCACAGGCCAATAGGAAAGTAGAACACTTCACTTTTTTTTTTTTTTTTTGAGTTGGAGTCTCACTCTGTCGCCCAGACTGGAGTGCAGTGGCCGCTCCCGGCCACCACAGCCTCGACCTGCTGGGCTCCGGCGATCCTTCCGCCTCAGCCTTCCAAGTAGCCAGAATTACAGGCGTGCGCTACCACGCCCAGCTGATTTTTTGATTTACTGTAGAGATGAGGTCTTGCTGCCG
>NW_007259496.1:559915-563017 GCF_000164805.1 Carlito syrichta
TCAGGCAATCCACTCACCTCAGCCTCCCAAAGGCGCGGGATTACAGGCTGAGCCACCGAGCCCGGCTCACTTCACATATTTTATCCTCCCCAAACACTAATCTAACAAATATTCCTACTCTACAGGAGTTTTTCTATTATTTTGCTATAATTAAGTGGAAATTAAGGCAAGTACTATGTATAATAATAATTATGTAATAAATTAAGGCAAGTGCATCGTATAATAACTTTAACCCTTCACAACTTGTAAAGTAAGATACGTATTATTATCCCCCCTCCATTTTCTTCTTTTTGAGTTGGAGTCTCACTCTGTAGTCGAGGCTGGAATGCAGTGGCACACTCACGACTCACAGCAGCCTCGACCTGCTGGGTTCAGGTGATCCTTCTGCCTCAGCCTTCTAAGTAGCTGGGACTATAAGCACTCACCACCACACCCAGCTAAATTTTTTATTTATTGTAATGATGAGGTTTCACTGTGTTGCCCAGGCTGGTCTTGAACCTCTGAACTCAGGTAACCCTCTTGCCTCTGCCTCCCAAAGTGCTGCGATTACAGGTGTGAACCACCACAACTGGCCTGTTAACGTCATTTTACTGATGGAGAAATGGACGCTTGGTGAGGTTAAGTAGATAAGTCGCTTAGCTAGGAAGTGGAAGATCTCAGCTCTGTCATGCCCCAGAGTCTAAATGATCTGTCAACCAGACAGTTGAACTGGTGTGTTGAGAGAGACAAGCTCTGTCTTCTCTGCGCCAAAGACAGAAGGCTTGTGCTACTTCCTCCCCCTGCAGTCTCGCTGGATTTTTCTACAGGGAGAGATGTTGGGCAAAGTTCTGGCAGAGTTCCTCCCCTGAGAATTCATGAGGAATTGTGTGTGGCATTCTCAGTGTATTTCTCTGAGGATGGAAGCACGTAAGCCACAGCCAGACTCTTGGTACCTGGCACAGTTCTCCTGGCCCCACGGGAGAGCCCAGACATTCTGCACGTAGGTGCCGCTCCTCTTGTGAGTGTCTTTTGTTCTCATTTGGCACAGCAAGGCACCCTGGTTAGAGCGCACGTGCGTGTGTGTGTGTGTGTGTGTGTGTGTGTGTGTGTGTGTGTGTGTGTCTAGGAGGAACAAGGAGGGGGCTTCATCTAGGAATGTCTGTTTTCACTCACTCCAGATTTTTAGCTGCCCACAATGATGCATTTGCTTGTTCTTTATGTGGATTCTGAAGTCAGTCTTTCTTAGGGTTGTTCATCCCACCAAGGTTATTTTGCATGAATTTAGTGTCCTTCTAAGTACAGGCGAGGGTCAAGGGCCACGGGGACACCCACTCTACACCTACCTTGATTTTGCTGGGCGCAGAAAGGGGGAGGAAGTGGGAACCAGACAGGATTCTTTGATTGCAACAAAATAAACGAGTTTAGTGAGTTTATGTAAGGAAAGAGGACTTACTGGAATAAGAGTATGTGAAGGTAGAAATGAATGTCCACATTGAAGGATGAGTGCTAGGGAACAGCCAGGGGTCTGGCAGCTGGAACTTGTGGAATTTGTCTCTATGATGTTGCTCTGAGTTGACTTGATTACAGCTTTCTTGTTTCCCACTGTGCATTTGCATGAGACTTAATTTCCACAGAGAGAGAGAATTTGTTTGTTTAGAGTCTCACTCTGTCACCCAGGCTGGCAGGCAGTGCCATGATCACAGCTCACTGCAGCTGGGCTCAGGCAATTCTTCTACCTCAGCCTCCTGAGTGGCTGGGACTACAGGCACGTGCCACCATGCCTGGATAATTTTTTTTTTTTTTTGAGAAACAAGTCTTGCTGTGTTGCCCAGGTTGGTCTCAAATTCCTGGGCTCAAGCAATTCTACCTCAGGTCCCCAAGTGCTGGGATTACAGGCATGAGCCACTGCTCCTGGCAAAAGGAGAATTTAAATGTTCTACCTTGAGTTTAATTTTGGTTGGGAGTAGGACCCTGAGACCACAGCCTCCTCAGAATTACAGCAATTCTGTCGAGGAATCCAGCAAATCATTCACAACAGTTCACCCTCTGGCTGCCTTGTGTTCACACAACAAACATTCCTCCTTCCATGGTTACCATTTTGAAATATCCCTGCTTTACAATGTGACTACCCATGTGAATCACAGATGCACTGGTCCCTTCCCAATGGGTGACCATCCAAATGTCTACCCGATTTACCATACTCTGAAGTGGTATGATGAGACCACTGGTCTCCGAGTCCAAGATCTCTGAGCAACGTTCATTTCCCATCCAGATACCAGTCGATTATCTGCAATGTGTGGACTAGATAATAAAGCCAGACACCTTTGTAGGTGATGGAGATGGAGATCGCCTACAAAGAGAAGACTATTTAAAAATGTATATGATACAGCAAGCCAAGAACAGACATAGGCTACCGTCCTTATTTCTTTATATGGCCTCCTGTTCCCATCACCTGCTCATGCTCCGCTAGCTTCTGGGTCCCATATTTTCCAGGTGATCCCGCTCTCAGCCAAGTGGGATGACCCAAACCTTTATTCCTGAGAGGCACAAGCCCTTGGTGGTCCTGCCTGTATTCAGGGACTTTAGTGTTCCACTAGCACTTATTGCTGGGTGTAATAATATCCAGAATGATTTAGTAATATTTATTGACTACGGAAGTTGTTAGACCCTGTTTCAAGTGTGTTAAATGCCTTCATTTATCTGTCTATTTATTTATTTGAATTGGAATCTCACTCAATCACCCAGGCTGGAGTGCAGTGGCATGATCATAGCTCACCACAGCCTCAAACTCCTAAGATTAGGTGATCCTTCTGCCTCAGCCTCCTGAGTAGCTGAGACTACAGGTGTGTGCCACCACAACAGGCTAATTTTTAAATTTTTTTTTTGCAGAGATGACATCTCACTATGTTGCCCAGGCTGGTCTTGAAATCCTGGGCTCAAGCAATCCTCTCATCTTGGCCTCCCAAAGGCTGGGATTACAGGCATGAGCCACTGTGCCTGGCTAAATGTCTTGGCTAATCGATCTTCACAATAACCTTTTGAGGAGGTTATTATTAATATCTACATCTTTTTTTTTTTTTTTTAGTTGGAGTCTCACTCTGTCACCCAGACTGGAGTGCAGTG
>NW_007259496.1:563037-580276 GCF_000164805.1 Carlito syrichta
GTCTCGAACCCGCAGGCTCAGGCAATCCACTCACCTCAGCCTCCCAAAGGCGTGGGATTACAGGCTGAGCTACCGAGCCCGGCATCTTATTAGTAAGAAAACTCAGACATGGAAGTTAAGTAGCTCTTGCGGGTTCACACAATTAGTAGAAGAGATTTCAACATACATGCATATACTTCCAAGCTACCACTCTGCAGCAGTGGCATTTTCTTGCCTGAGACTAAGGATAGATCCCCATCCCCTCACCCCAATACTACAACCTCCAACATCACCCCTCACCATATGCTGCTGTTCATACGCATAAAGACTCACTCTCACGCAGACCCAGGGTGTTCTGGATCCCTTAAAAGTGTAAGTATTTACTTTCCCAATGCATATTTATCTGAGGAAAATGACCAAAGGTCTGACTTTTTTTGTTGTTTTGAATTGGAATCTCACTCTGTCACCCAGGCTGGAGGGAGTGGCACACTCCTGGCCACTGCAGCCTCCACCTGCTGGGCTAAGGCGATCCTTCTGCCTCAGCCTTCCAAGTAGCTGGAACTACAGGAGTGCGCCACCATGCCTGGCCAATTTTTTGATTTATTATAGAGATGAGGTCTCTCCAAGTTGCCCAGGCTGGTCTCAACCCCATGGGCTCAGGCAATCCTCTCACCTCGGCCTCCCAAAGTGCTGGGATTATAGGCGTGAGCCATCACGCCTGACAAAGGTCTGATTTTTAAAAGCAGTCACAGAATACACATGTGATATTGTAGCAGGTGCTCCCTGAGATCTGAGCGCCACTCCCACCCACTGCACTTCTGGCAGTGCAGGCCCCCAGTTCTTACCCCTCAGAGATTGGGGGCCCCTTGCCATCACTGCCTCTCCCATTAGCGTTCCATGGCGGCCAGTAAAGCCTTTTCAGCAATTCTGGAGTCTACAGCCATATCACGCTGAATGTACCTGATCTTGTCTGATCTCAAAAGATTCTGGAACTTCCATTACCAGTTTACTCCTTGTGGCAAGGGTGATGGTAGGGGAGAGGGGCATATGAGTTCATCCTGAGGGGGTGGGTTGGGATCAGTGCAGCATTCCTAACTCCCACAATCTAGAATCAATTCTCCTGTGATGCCAAGGGTTTCTAGCTTTTCCATATCATTTCAATGCCGTCAATTTTGCATCAGCAAATTGTTGGAACACAGACTACAGCCCCCAAGCCAGCACATAGGATACAGAATTGTCTTATCAATATCTTCAGTCTCAGCCAGAATCCTGTCCCTTCTTCTTTGGCCAAGAAACCTCAAAATCCATTCCCATATTCTCCAGATTTCTGGCAATGTCAAATTAATGAAGTCCAGCAGTTTCTCTTGGGTGTCTCTCTCTGTTGTTTCTGTATTTCTCCTGCCAGTCTAAGCCATACAAACTGAAATCCTGTTACTAGGCAAGCAACCATGAAAGGTAGAACAAAAAGGAAACTGTTAACTTTCTCCTTCCTAAGAGGAGCAACTTTCTCAGGTAGGAGTTAACACAGTGAGTATGTTTCAAAGGATTCGATGGATCTGGCCATTCTTTGAGTCTTCCAAATCCTCTCATATATCCCTGTTTTAATAGTTGGAATCTCATTCTTTTTGTGTTAGTGTGTTAGTGCCTTAAATTTCACATATAAAACTCTGAGAAGTTTGTGGAGACAACTAATATTTTCATGGTAGTCAGTTGCTTCTGATAGGACTGGCTATTTATATGTACATCAAGATTAAATCTTTTTTTTTTTTGAGTTGGAGATTCACTCTGTCATCCAGACTGGAATGCAGTAGCACACTCAAGGCTACCCCGGCGTCAACCAGCTGGGCTCTGGCAATCCCTCCGCCTCAGCCTTCCAAGTAGCTGGAACTACAGGCACACGCTACAACGCCCGGCTAATTTTTTACTTATTGTAGAGATGAGGTCTTGCAAAGTTGCTCAGTCTGGTCTCGAACCCATGGACTCAGATAGTCCACTTGTTTTGGCCTCCCAAAGTGCTGGGATTACAAGCTGAGCCACCGAGCCTGGCCTCTGCATACTTTTAAACTTATTTTATAAACAATAACTGCTCCAACTAAAAAAAACCCCCCAAAACAAAAAAACAGTAACTGTACAACCCTTCAAAGCCTTGCCTCAGGACACACCTGGTTCCAGTTGGCCACAGAGGGTGACTTGACTAATTGTTGAATCACTCTCTACCACTGGAAGCTCTTCTCATCTGTATTCATTTCCTAGAACTGTCATAACGTACCACAAACCGAGTGGCTTAAACAAAAATATGTTGTCCCACAGTTCTGGAAGGTGGATGTCCCAGATCAAGGTGTCAGTGGGGTTAGTTCCTTCTGAGGGCTGTGAAGAGTCTGTTTCAGGCCTCTCTCCTAGCTTCTGGTGATCTGTTGGCAATCTTTGCTGCCCCTTGTCTTGTAGAAGCATCACCTGGATCTCTGTCTTATCTTTATATGGTGTTCTCTCTGTGTGTGTCTGTGTGTAAATTTTCCCTTTTCATAAGGACACCAGCCAGTCATATGGCTTAAAGGTTCAGCCTACTCTAGTATGATCTTGCTCTGGACTGAATTATGTCCCCCTAAAATTGATGTGTCAAAGCTCTAACCCCAATGTCATTGGAGATAGGGCTTTAGGAGCTAATTAAGGTTCAATGAGATTGTAAGGGTGGGGTCTTAATCGAAGAAGAAGGAGGAGGAGGAGGAGGAGGAGGAGGAGGAGGAGAAGAAGAAGAAGAAGAAGAAGAAGAAAGAGCTCTTTCTCTCTCCCATGTGAGGACATAGTGAGAATGTGGCCAATTGCCAGTTAGGGAGAAAATTGGACAAGAATAAAATTGGCTGGCACCCTCAACTTGGACTTCCCAATTTCCAGAACTGTGAGAAAATAAATTTCTGTGTTTAAGCCACCCAGTCTCTGGTATTTTGTTATGATCATCTGAGAAGACTAAGATAGACCTCACTCTAACTTAACTAAGTACATTCCAATGAAGTCACATTCCGAGGTACTGGGGGTTAGGACTGCAACATATATATATTGTGGTGTCTCACCAGAGTATAAACTTACTACAGAAGTTTATAGTCCCCTCCCTGCCCATCTAGAGCCCAATAACCCATTCCAAATAGCCTACATGACTCTGATGGCCTGTGGTCTTCAATTTCTGCTTAGTAGAAATTTCTGTCAGTTAGGATTTTTTGGCGTGTATCTTACAGAAACAGACATGGCTCTAGTCTCCATCCTCAGGTTCTTTGTGCCTCTGAGTAAGATTTAAATTCCCAGGAGAGTACCTGATTGGCCAAGCCTGTAGCAGGGAGCTGAGGGTGGGCACATCAGAGCCAAAGAGCAGGGGAAGGGCCATTCCCCAAAGGAAGGGATTCTGGGTAAAAAGGGCAGCACCAGTACTTGAAAGAGGGCTAGACTGCTTATTGGAGACCTGATATATTATTATAAGCAAGCCCCTCCATTTCCATGGCCTCAATTTCTTTAATTGTCAACCAGGAACCATACTTGACCTGTTCACCTGACAGGTAAGCATCAAATATAAGGAAGACATGGATGCACTTGGAAATTAACACAGAGACTTGTCAATATCTCAGCCAGGCAACCTACCCCTTCGCTCTCTAACCTAAACAACCACAGTTCTGTAGTTTTCAACTTGAACCATTGTGTCTTCTCTTCTGGAAACCTTCCATATTTTTCTTCCTAAAGGACCCACACTGAATGTGGCATTCTTGTGCAATTGTTTTCAACCTCCACATTCCACAAAACTGTCTTCCAAAGAATTTGGGTTTGCCACATGATAGACACAAATGAAAATTATTTTTCTGGAGGAACATGGTTCATGTATTCAGGTATTCTGTGGTAAACTTACCCTTGACAGAAAGTTCTAAGGAATCAATGAACTGCAAGAGTTTTGCTGGCAGCGAATTAGGTTGCAGTGGTACTTTAATGAAGAATAAGCTCGGGGGTGGAGGGTTGAGGAAGCATTGTGCACACCCAAGGTTACTATTCACAATGCCACAAAGTAACAGACGTCTTAGGGATTGGCAGTAGTAGGAAACTAGGGGGGGGGAAGGGGGGGGACTGGCATTGGCAGTTGAGGGAAACTGCCAGGGGGGGGACACCTCATCAACAAGGGCACCTGCGTCATGAACATTTATATATGTAACCCTGTATTGTGCCCACACACCTTTAAAATAAAATCAAAAGTTCAACACAAAAAAACAGACAGCTATCCCTGCAGGAGAAGCATGGCACCCACGTGGTGAACATCCCCCTCAGCAACACAGTGAACTGGGCAGTAGTCTAGAGCATACCAGACAGGGTGAAGAGATTGCAGATAAATGCAAAATAGAATATTTTCTCTCCTTTGTTACAAATATTACACTATGAGCCTATTTTCCATGGGGGAGAACAGATGCTTTGAAGAATTTAGAACCTCTGTAGTGCCTGCCATCCTTATATGTCACTATTTTGGACAAACTGGGAAAAGATAAAGTCTGAATAAATGAACTATCTAAATTCTCTAATAATTGTTTTATTTTAATCTATCTAAAAAGTTTCTTCATTGTTCATCAGACAAGGAAACACAGGGCTAGACTAGACATATAGTAGGAACTAGCTAACTTGAGGTTTTGGTGGGGTGGGTTTGGTTATTATGTTATCAATTAGGAATGTTTTCTGCTGCAATAGAAAACCCAAGAGCAGGCCAGGCTCAGTGGCTCAGCCTGTAATCCTAGCACTTTGGGAGGCCGAGGTGAGTGGATTGCCTGAGCCGTCGGGTTCGAGACCCACCTGGGCAACTTGGCGAGACCTCATCTCTACAATAAATCAAAAATTAGCTGGGCATGGTAGCGTGCGCCTGTAGTTCCAGCTACTTGGAAGGCTGAGGCGGAAGGATCGCTGGAGCCCAGCAGGTTGAGGCTGCGGTGGCCAGGAGTGTGCCGCTGTACTCCAGTCTGGGTGACAGAGTGAGACTCCAACTCAAAAAACAAAAAAACAAAAAACAAAAAAAACCCAAGAGTAGCAAAATAAATAGTTCATTTCTCTAACATAACAAGAAGGGGCTGTTTAGGCTAGATTAGCAGCTCCGTGAGCTTGGGGCCAGCATCTCCCAGATTCTCTTTGCTTTTATCTTATTATTACAAGAAGTCTGCCTAAGCTCCTGGCACCACATTTTCATTCAAGGCAGGGAGCCAGGGGAAAGGGGTTGGGTTTTTTATCGAGAAAGCAAAAGCTTTTTCAGGAGTCTTTCTAACAGTCTCCAACTCTCATCTCTTTGATCAGAGCTGTGTCCCATGGTGGGGGTTGGGGGGGGCGGACAGGGAAAAGAGCATTAGTCTTTTACAGATGTTTTAGTGAAAGCAAGCAAGGGAGAAAGGTGGGAACCAGGATTGGACTAGTTAAAGCCACATCTCAAATCTTTCATTGTTTATACTATGAGGCGGTGTAGTGTTTTTCAAACTGGAGAACTGTGACCCACTAGGCAGTTGTGAAATCAAATTTAGTGGGTCTCTGACCAGCACTGTTTTAAGGTAATATAAAATAGGAAATATCAATGTCCAACTCAGAAATATCAATGTTCAACTCAATGGTGAGGGGGAAGGACTGTTTGTGATACAGCTGTGTCAATTTTATATGTAATGGTCCACATGTGAGTCTCAGTGAAAATGACTGAAGAGGCTGGGCACAGTGGTTCATGCCTGTAATCCCAGCACTTTGGGAGGCCTAGGTGAGAAGATTGCTTGAGCCCGTGAGTTTGAGACCAGCCTGGGCAACACAGTGAAAACTTGCCTCTACAAAAATCCAAATATGAAATGAGCTGGGTGTGGCGGCGTATGCCTGTAGTCTCATCTACTCAGGAGACTGAGGCAGAAGGATCACCTGAGCCCAGGAGGTCAAGGGTGCTGTGGTGAACCATGATCGTGCCACTGCACTCCAGCCTGGGTAACAGAGTGAGACCTCAACTCAAAAAGAAGGTTGAGGAATTGTTGCTGTAGGGGTTAGTGAACAGGGTTTAGGTGCAGGCTCTGGAGTCAGATGGTCTGGGGCACTTGGACTCTTTGGCAGCTTATGGTATAAATCTGAGCAGGTTACAATGATCTTTTAGGCCCATTTCTTCAACTGTAAAAGAGAGAAAATCATATACTCATCCTGTATGTAAAAATGGTTTAGGGCAGTGTTTTGGGCATAGCAATTGCTCAATAAAAACATTGCTGTTTAAAAAAAAATAATTGTTATTGGTATCAACTGATAACTAACTGTAGGCCCCACTTTCCTAACCCAGTCAGAGTGACTTCACGTTAGCAAAATGCTCATATGTAAATGAATGATGTTGAAAACCTTATCCTGTCCGGCACAGTGGCTCACGCCTGTAATCCCAACACTTTGACAGGCAGAGGCAAGAGGACTGCTTGAGCCCATGACTTCGAGACCAGCCTAGGCAACTTTGCGAGACCCTGTCTTTACAATAAATCAAAAAACTAGCTGAGCATGGTGGTGCATGCCTATAGTTCCCACAACTTGGAAGGCTGAAGTAGAAGGATCACCTGAGCCTAGCAGGTAGAGGCTACAGTGGCTGTGACTGTGCCACTGCACTCCAGCATGGGTGACAGAGTGAGACTCTGACTCAAGAAAAGAAATCTTATCCAGTACAAAACGTTTACTTTAGCATAATGCCATAGGTCTAATCCTCTGGGATGTTAATAGCAAAAATCCTAGGACACTTGTTATCTTCTCTGCAGGAGGAATAACGCTGAAGATGCAGCTTGGGAATCATTAGCAGGGGGCCAGAGGGTCCCTGCAAGAAGTTTCTCTGAGGCCTAAGTCCCATTGCTGTGCTTCTTCTGGAAAACTGGTTTCATTTCATCTTTTTTGGACTCCAGGAATTATGGAGCTGCTATCCTGCTTGCTTTGGCCCAATTGGGAGTTTCTCTCTAGCAAAGAACACAGGATTTGTGCTACAGATAATATGGATTCCTCACCGTTTTTTCTGCTACCTTCGTCTGACCCCCCTCTGCTCCCCAAATTTCTTCATATATTTTTCATATCACTTTTTTAAAAATCAAGAGTCACCTTCTCTGGCCATGTGTGAAGTGCACTCGAGCGCCCCCTCTCGGCGCGGAGGCCTGCTGCCGTCTCAAGAGGCAACGTGGACTTTTGAAGGCTCCTCTGCCTGTCGTTTGATAGGCAGCGCCCATTCCCACTGCTCTGTATGTCTGTCCATGTGGTTTAGGAATTCCAGGCCCTAGGGCTAGGCTGGGCACACCTGCGAAGTGGGCGTGCTGCCCTGCTCCCTGGGCCTGGCACCCAGGGGCAGCCTCTCTAGGCCTCGGTCTGACCACTCTATCTCTATGGGACCCAGGAAACAACCACCTCAGCTGATCTGACCCAACTGGTGGGATCTCCCTCCCTGGGAGTTGGGGGCCAGGGTGAGTGGAGAGGGTCTTCCTGCAGGCCCCCATAACCTGCTGAGTCTCTACCAGAGCAATTCCTCACAAACACTCAACCCTCTCCAGGTTGAAAATGGTTCTCGAGGTTCATGGCTCGCCACGCTCCACCCCTACCCTCTGCCTCTATCCCCACCCCACCCCTGCCCAACACACACACACACCTTGCGCGCGCGCGCGCACACACACACACACACACACACACACACACACACACACACACACACACAGCAAACACACGGAAAGGCGGCTGCTGGATTCCACGAGATTGTTTTAAATCACGGATTCCAGCGTGGGCCTAGCCACAGGGCAAGGAAGTCAAGAGCCTGTTTAAAAAAATGTATAGGGCAGGCTTCACAAGCCACACTGCACAAATCACCCCTTCCTGCGTCACCGGTTGTCCCCAGACCAGAGGCTATCAGGGCCTAGGGTTTGGAAAAGTGGGGTTGGGCACAGGCCCTCACTGGGACAAGTGACCCGGCTGAAGGGGCTGAAGGAATGTCTCCTCATCATATCAGCTTCCTCAGCAGTCACAGCCAAGAGCCCCGAGTCATCAGTGAGTCGGTGACAGCTTGTGGTCAGGTAAAGGGAGGTGCGGGGCATGTGTGGGCAGGTGAGACCCACAAGGTTCCCCAGGATCCAGGGAGGGTCTTTGATGCTCAAATTATGTCCCAACAGCCCTGAGCACCTCAGCAATTACACTTAATATAAAATTCACCATCTTAACCATTTTGAAGTGGACAGCTGAATGACATTAAGTGCACTCACAGTGTTTTGCAGCCATTACCATCTGTCTCTAAAGGTTTTGTCATCTTCCCAAACTGAAACTTTGGAGATACATTTTTAAAATTATCTCGTTCAACAAGTTATGTGCTTGTTTTACTTTGGGTTTATTCTTATTTACTTATTATTTTTGGTGTCCCTGGGTGGGCTTGAACTCATTCAACGGGTTTTGATTGAAAATCTGTTGTGCGTTTTTGAGGGGAGCATAGCTATGTGGGGCACAGCCCCTGCTCTGAAGGCGAGTCCTCTCCAGTGGGTTGAAGAGGCAAGAGACAGGAAGCCTCCAGCCAAGAATGTGGTGGCCCACAGGGGTGGGGGTGTGGGTATGGGCAGGAGGAGGGAGGCCCAGGAAGGGGAAGGGGCCCACAGAGGCTTCTTGGATCAGCCCTTGGCTGGTGGGAGGAACATCTGCAGGGGGTTCAAAGGGAATATTTTTCCTGTGGTCAGACGTCAGCAGGGGGCCAGTGGGGCAGGGGGACCTCGGGTCTAGGACATGAGGGGGGATGGCTTTGTGAAAGCCCAGCTCTCCAAACCACAGAGGGAGACGGAACTATGTGAGGCATGTGTGGCTCGGTCCATCGACCCCTGGACCAACTTCAGATAAATTACAAACCTGCCCACAAGCTCTTTGGTGGGAATCTTGTTTTTATTCTTTCAGAGGAAAAGCAGATTTGCTGACAGATTAGGGAGCAGGGGGCTGGGGTGAGGGGGAGGTCACCCAGGAGCACAAAGCCTATTTGAGAAGCATTAAATCACTAGTTAATGAGGTGCTGCTACTCCTCAGTGCTGGGGAGAGAGGAACAGTTCAGGAGAAACCTCTGGAACTCTCCTGGAAGGACTCCTGGGTCTGGCTCCTCCCCTGACCCCCAGGGAGCTGGACGCAGCTGGTGGGGGCCCAGTGCTTCTCATTTAATTCCCCAGAAATTAATTCCCTGAGAAGGGGTAGTATTATTACTCCCTCTGCACACCTGAGGACACTGAGTGCACAGAGCAGTGGCTTGTCCAATGTCCCATCCTAGTGGGTGGCAGAGCGAGAATCAAGCTGAAATCTGGAGCCAGATAACCTCTCTCCTATGACACAGTAGCTCTTCCCTGATTCCCTGAGGCCCGGTCACTTACTACTAACAATGAATACTCATGGCCAGTCTCGGTGGCTCAGCCTGTAATCCCAGCATTTTGGGAGGCCGAGGCGAGTGGACTGCCTGAGCCCGCGTATTTGAGACCCACCCGGGCAACTTGGCGAGCCCTTGTCTCTACAATAAATCAAAAAAATTGGCTGGGCATGGTAGCGTGTGCCTGTAGTTCCGACTACTTGGAAGGCTGAGGTGGAAAGATTGCCGGAGCCCAGCAGGTAGAGGCTGCGGTGGCCAGGAGCGGCCACTGCACTCCAGTCTGGGCGACAGAGTGAGACTCCAACTCAAAAAATAAAAGTAAAAAATAAGTAATGGACTGGGTTCGGTGGCTCAGCCTGTAATCCCGCGCTGTGGGAAGTCGAGGTGAGTGGATTGCCTGAGCCTGCGGGTTCAAGACCCGCCTGGGTAACTTGGAGAGACCTCATCTCTACAATAAATCAAAAAATTAGCCGGGCATTGTTGTGCGCGCCTGTAGTTCCAGCTACTTGGAAGGCTGAGGCGGAAGGATCGCCGGAGCCCAGTGGTTGAGGTTGTGGTGACTGGGAGCATGCCACTGCACTCCAGTCTGGGCGACAGAGTGAGACTCCAACTCAAAAAATAAAAAAAAAGTAATGAATACTCACATGGCAGCTTTTCATGGATTACTTATTTGGTTTCTGTAAGTGTATATAGTTGGTACAACAGATATGACTGCACTCATTTCACAGGGCAGGATCTCAGGCCTGGAAAAGCTTAGGCTTGCTCCAAGTTCATGCCAAAAATATACCTACGTATGCAAATGTATGATTAGGATCAAAGGGACTAGACTGCCAGCTCTGGGTTTGAATCCTGATGGCTGTGGGACCTTGGGCAAGTTGCTTAACCTGTCTGTGTCTAACTCCCCTCATTTGTATAGTGGTGATAATAAGTGTATCGTAATATTGGTGTTAACCATACATAAGTAAAATTACACAGATTCCACCTACTACAGAGCCTGGCATAGAGTCAGTGCTCAATAAATGTTTGTTAATATCATCATCATCACCATCAATTGTGGACAAAGAAATTTGAGATCTTAGGGGACTGAGGCCTACAGGATGCTGCTGATTAAGGAAGTGTGGGGGTGTTGGCTGGCAGCTGTTTAGGGGAGATTATGCAGGCACTGACCATGGGTAAGGTGGGCCTCCTGCTGGCAGATACACCCGCACAGGAAGCTCCACTTCCCTATCAAACTGGCAGAGAAATGAAGAAGAAGACACGCTTTTAAATCATCTCTTTCCGACTCAGAAGTGGTGATGGTGCATTTACATGTCGATGGGTTCTGGGCTCAGAGATTTGAACTCGGGAACCAAGTGCCTGTTTGTGGCTAGTTTCATGATGGTTTCTTCCAGTCCTTGATCTGAACATTCACAAGAGGGAGGGTCTGCTTGGCACAGCCACTGCTCTGACAGCCACTCCTCGGTTCAGCAGAGGTAGCTTCTGGGGCTCTATCCTCTGTGATTGGCAGGAGAAAGGGGGTGAGGCTGGGGCATTTGGGGTACAGAGTATGCCTTCTGTGGACGCTACCTACCAGATGGCCGAAGAGATCCCCTTCCCCTTTCCTGGTTGGGGTGGATGGTCACCTGGTGGTGTCACACCTTGACTCGGCCTCTGCTGTTCTGGGGCAGCCTAAGGGGGGGGTCCCCCGGCACTCATGGGGACCCTATGTCTTTGCTACTCAGCTCTTGGTGGGGGTGTTGTCCTGGGTGAGTTGGGCGACTTTTCATGATTCTTTTGTTTTTTTTGAGTAGGAGTCTCACTCTCACCCAGGCTGGAGTGCAGTGGGATGCTTACGGCCACTGCAGCCTCAACCTGCTGGGTTCAGGCGGTCCTTCCACTTCAACCTTCCAAGTAGCTGGAACTACAGGTGTGTGCCACCATGCCCAGCTAATTTTTTGATTTATTGTAGAGACAGGGTCTCACCAAGTTTCCCAGGCTGGTCTAGAACCCTTGAGCTCAGGTAATCCTTTCCGCCTCCCAAAGTGCTGGGATTACAGGTGTGAGCCACCGTGCCTCGCGTGATTCTCCTTTTAAAATTTCTCTCCCAGTGGGGAGTGGAGAGGAGGCTGGATGACACCCAGGAAGTGGGAAGGGGTATCCCCACACTCACTGGAGTTCTGTCTTTCCCTCCACACCCTGGTCCAGAATCAGCCCCTGAGACTTTGTTTATCTCTCAGGAGCACTGTTTTCCTTCCCTCAGCTCCTGGCTCCATCAACCCCCCAAAAGACTGTCAGCATGTCCCAATTCCAGTTCAAATATTAGTCTCAGGGTTCCTGTACTTTCCCACGGGGATCATGAGGCGAGTGGCCAGCCTGGAGGGGGTGCTTCCCAATCAGGACCCCTTTTGCCTACTCAAAAAACTGGAGCAGGATGTGTGGGGAGGAGGGGTTGGGGGACCGAGGGGGCAGTCGGGAGCCACCTGGGAGGAGGAGGACCCTCGGGATCACAGTCTATGGAGGCTGGACCAGGAGCCTGATCTGGGACCAGAACGCTGTAGACAATCTGACCAATTCGCTTGTCCCACCCCCTTGATCCCTCACCCATCTGGCACAGGTGGCTGCAGACATCTTGGGGTCCCTCACATCCACAAGCCCCACCCTCAGGGCCAGTGCCCCTGTGTTCTTCTGAAGCCCAGAGGACTCCATGCATTACCTCCTCCTGGGGTCAGCTGCGGTTTCCTCACCAGGTGCAGCCTAACCATCTCTGCAGTCTCCATTTGGGATGCCTGAGGGGTGGAGTTCCTGGGCCAGCCCTGGTGACCACAAGTTCCCCTCCTGGGACCTCTTCTCTCTCGATGGCTGGATCCAGAAGTGTGGGTGGGGATAGAGTCGGGAGTAGGGGGCGTGGACCCTCCCAGTCCCAGAAATTCCACTGCCTGGGCCTTCGTTCCAGGACAGGCTTCTCCCACCTCTCTGTCCTCCCCATCCTCTTGGGGAAGGGGTGGCCCCTTCCAGATTCAAGCCTACTCCCATCAGGTGGACCCACTGTCCTGGAGAGGGTCCAGGCTACAAGAAATTTCCATAGATTGGTATCTGGTGCTGCCGAGTGCACCTGGAACCCGATCCACCCAGCCGGGCCTTGCCACTCGTGGGCATTGCAGGTTGGAGCAGATACCCGCCATGTTCCTTTCTGTTCTGAAAGCCCACCTGTTCACGCAGCCCCATCCCCACCCCCCTCAGCCCCAACCCCTCTGTCTTTCCTTCACAGGGAGGGGTCTGTCCTGGGGCCCTCCCATCCTTGCAGAAGGGCCTCCCTTAGAAACTCCGAGGCCAAGATTAGCAGAGAGGACCAAATCCAGAGATTCAGACACACAAACTCTGGGTCGGGCCTTTGGCCACTGAGCAGCCCACCTGGCCTGGCAGCCCCGGGATGCTGAGCGGGGGAGGCAGAGCCTGGAGAGATCATCCTCAGTCACTGTGGCCAGCCTTGGATCCCTGCCCTCTGCCCTCCATCCTGGCCCGCCCCACACCTCCCCTCCCAACTTGCCCTCGGCCGCCCCTTGGTCTCTGCCCTTCATCCTGGAGCCTCCTGCGCCCCCACTGCTTCTCCCCCTCCCCCTCAGCCCCGTCCCTCTTCCTCATCACTTCTCAGATCTCACTCCCCACTCACTGGTCCAGGGGGGCCCTGGGCTGGGAGAAAGCATACTGGGCCTGTTCTGGCTCCACCCACGGTCACCGTGCTCAACCTGAGGCCTGTCGCCCTACTCCGGGAGAGGGCTTTTCTGCGTCAACTGAAGGGCTCGGACTCCAGGCCCTACGAGGTCCCCAGCAGCCCTAAGGGGCCTCACAGGGCCCTCCCCAGCCTTCCTAACCCATCCCCAAGCACCAGCCCCTCTCTCAAGAGGCCAAAAAGCATCCACAGGCTCCACTTTCAGGACCTTTATTGTCCACAGTCCGAGTGCCTGGGTGAGGGCCCCAGGGGCGACCCCTGTCCCCGGAGCCTCTCCCGTCCCCAGGGCGGTCCAGGTTAGAAGAAGTTGACCACCCTGCGCAGCGACTGCACCCGGGCGCTGTGGGCCTCCCAGTCAGAGAAGCTGCGGAAGTCGCCTCTCTCCACCACGTACATGCGGCCACGGTAGTTGGGCTCCTCGTACAGGACCCACCTGCAGGCCAGGGGAAGGGTGGGTCAGGGCAAGGGACGCCACTTAGAACTCGGGACAGAGGAGCTCCGGGCCACCCTGCGCTCCCGCCAGCCCCCGAGCCACCCCCTTCACTCTGGGCAACACAAGGGCCCATGGCCCGGTCGGCTTATTTCCTTCTCCACCAGCTGTGCTGGGTCGGGGCTGGAGTGTGACGTGGGGGGGGGAGGGTCATGCTCATTCACTGTCCACATTTTAAAACTCATACGTCCATGGCAAGGAGGCATTTCTGCCCTCACTGCACACCTCCCGCAACGCCTGTTCCCTCAAAGAACCACCTTGCACAGACAGCACCCCAACACTTGGGATGGAAGCCAATGACGACTATTCATCCACTCAGTCAGTGCTGTCGAGTTCCTGCGTGTGTGCCCAGCGCTGTCAGGAACAGGAGGTGCCAAGGCCAGTGAAACAGACATGGGTCTTGCCCTCTCCTGCCGGAGTAAGGCCTCCCTTCCAGTGGGAAATGGGCCGTGGGAATGCAGTTGCACAGAGGAACCAGCAGGACACGGGGGTCCCAAGTGGGAGCCCTTCCCTTACTCCTTCCCCTTTCACAGCTCCAAGCACCTGGGCATCCCCCAACAGCCCAGAGACAGACAGGGCGTGTCTTTGTGGAGCGCCTTGGAGGGCCTGGCACTGGTTGGGAGGCAGGAGAGAGCACGGCCCCTGGCACTTCACCATACTGCTAGCTGTGGGCTGGGTCCAGGAATCAGGAAGGCGGTGTGTGGGGGAGAAAGACAGGACTAGGAGGAAGGGGCTGAGGAACCGGGGGAGTGGTGTCTGCCTGGAAAAGGGAGTGTGGGCCAAGGAAGAGACCTTGGAGGGCAGACGCTTGTCCAACCCTGTGTCCTTCCCTGGCATTGCTGAGACAAGCGTGGCTCGTCACACCTGGTGCACGGCACAGCCAGCTGCCTGAGGGCCAGGGACCAGGAAGGAAGAGAAAGAAGTGGAGGGTGTGAGGGAGCAGGGGGCACCTGCTGGGGGACTCAGAGCAAGCCTGGTCTCGCCTAGACTCCCCACCCTCAAGGCTCCCCAATGCCCACGCACATAGCTTCCCTACCCCCATTCCTATGGCCTCAGTTGGGGCCTCAGAGGTATTTCATGGAGTAAGCCAATCCCTCCCTACCCCATGGTGCGCAGGAAGCACCCTAAGCAGTGTCCTGGACCACCCTGGAGCTTGTATGTCCAAAAGGAAGAGACAGGAAACTGGTGGGGCACCCACAGCCACCCTCCCCCCCAAGTCTTGAGACTGTTAGGGAGGCAGAAAGAAGACGTGAGAGGGGCATGACCTATCAACATCAGCACTGTGCCCCTCCTGGGGTGGGAAGGGAGTGGCAGAAATGCCAAGATCCTATCCAAACGCCCTCCTGGACACGGGTTTGAGAGGACAGCTGAAGCGGAATTCAGAGGGAAAGGACTTTTGGCTGTGGGAAGTGGTGTAGTGGCCCTGCCTCACCCCCTCCCCTAACCCCAGGAAAGGGCTCCTTGAAGTGTCACTCTCCATCCAAGCATCTTTTCCTTAACAAGGGCTTACATTTAAGAGTTAAAGTTGGCCGGGCTTGGTGGCTGACTGTAATCCCGGCACTTTGGGAGGTCGAGGCGAGTGGATTGCCCGAGCCCGCGGGTTCAAGACCAGCCTGGGCAACTCGGCGAGACCTCGTCTCTACAATAAATCAAAAATTAGCCAGGCGTGGTAGCACGCGTCTGTAGTTCCAGCTACTTGGAAGGCTGAGGCAGAAGGATTGCCGGAGCCCAGCAGGTCGAGGCTGCGGTGGCCGGGAGCAGCCACTGCACTCCAGTCTGGGTGACAGAGTGAGACTCCAACTCAAAAAAAAAAAAAAGAGTTAAAGTTGGGCTGGGCTTGGTGGCTCAGTGGCTCAGTCTGTAATCCTAGCACTTTGGGAGGCTGAGGCGAATGGATTTTCTGAGCCGTGGGTTCGAGACCAGCATGGGCCACTTGGCAAGACCTCGTCTCTACAATAAATTGTTTTTAAAATTGCTAGGCGTGGTAGCACTGCACCTGTAGTCTCGGCTACTTGGAAAGCTGAGGTGGAAGATTCACCGGAGCCCAGCAGCTCGACGCTGGGGTGGCCATGAGTGTGCCACGGCACTCCAGCCTGGGCAACAGAATGAGACTCCAATAAAAAAAAAAGAGAGAGTTCAAGTCACAGGAGCCAGGATCTGTGGCTCACACCTGTAATCCCAGCACCTTGGGGGCTAAAGTGAGAGTATTGCCTGAGCCCAGGGGATGGAGACCAGTCTGGGCAACTTGGCAAGACCTTGTCTCTACAATAAATCAAAATAATTAGCAGGCATGATGACATGTGCCTGTAGTTCCAGTACTTGGAAGGCTGAGGCGGAAGGATTGCCTGAGCTTAGCAGGTTGGGGATGCCGTAGCCGTTAGCATGTCACTGTGCTCCAGCCTGGGTGACAGAGTGAGATTCTAACTAAAAAAAAATCACAAGAGGCAAAGGCTGAACACAGCTGGGTCTACACATGGAGCCCACCTGCAGTCTCTGATCAACTTCCTGACCACCTGCTTCTTGCAGGGACAGTGGGGATTAAAAAACATCACATGTCCCTCAGAGAAAAAACATTAGTTCCTACCTTCTCCACCTTTGTTCTAAACAAGACTGTGAGTCTGTGGGGGTGGGTTGGAGGTGCATGGGAAGGGCCAGGAATGGGGAGGATTGTGTCTTGGGCCTCAGGACATTTCCCAGATAAAGTATGACCTGGGCCTCACAGGACACAACCTATCCGGCACATTTTCCAGGGCAAATTGTTGTTTTGGAATTCTACCTCTGGACTCCCAGGTGCCATCAATTTAGGACAAAATGGAGTTTTGCAAAACAGAATCTTGGAGGGAGCCAGGGTGATGGAGAAACAGCAGGAAGGCAGCCAATGTCAGGCCACCCAGAGGAAAGCTGGGATGTATACAGTTTTCCCTCTCTGTCCTTGGGTGATTAGTTCCAGGATCTCCCTTGGAGGTAAAAAATAAATCCTTGGATTCTCAAATCCCTGATATAAAACGGCCTAGTAATTGCTATAACTTACACACATCCTCCTGTATACATTTTTTTTTTCAATAGAGACAAGGTCTTGCTAGGTTGCCCAGGCTGGTCTCGAACTCCTGGACTCAAGTGGTCCCCCTGCCTTGGTCTCCCAAAGTGCTGGAATTACATACGTGAGCCACCATGCCTGGCCCTGTAGACAGTTAAGTACTCACTTAAGGTCATCGGTAGGCTTTTGGAAACTGCAGCTTTTACTGAAATTATGTATAATGAAACCATTTTTTTCCTCATCAGTCTTATAATGAAACCACATTGAACAAGACAACATTATTCAAGGACCTGCCTGCCATGTGTCATTAAAGTCGCAGTTTCCAAGAACCTGTCCACATTAAGTGAGGACTTACTGTACTTTAAATCATCTCTAGCTTACTTATAATACCTAATGCAATGTAAATAGCTGTCATACTGTATTGTTTAGGGAATAATGACAAGAAAATTAAATCTGTAAGTGTTCAATAAAGATGCAATTTTTGGGAATCTTTTAGATCCACGATAGGTTGAATCCCTGGATATGGAACCTATAAATATGGAAGGCTTAGCCAGGCATGGTGGCACACACCTGTGGTTCCAGCTACTCGGACGCCTGAGGCAGAAGTATCACCTGAGCCCAGCAGGTTGAGGCTGTGGTGGCCGTGAGCGTGCCACTGCACTC
>NW_007259496.1:580312-586340 GCF_000164805.1 Carlito syrichta
AAAAAAAAAAAAAAAAAAAAAAAAAAAGGAAGACTGCACATAGCTCGGCCTCAGTTCTGTCTCTGTCTTCCTTCAGTCCCTCTGCTCCTGAGTCACCTCATGAAGTTCTCTGACTTTGAGCCTCAGGAGTATAGAAATCGAATGGTTCCTCAGGTGCTTTGATAGAAGCCAGGAACTATGACCAAGGAGGCTGGAGCCCCTGTGAGGGGCTCTTTGTCCAAGGGGAGGGGCTGGGAGAGCAGCTGGCTGTCAAACGGGACCAGACATGGCTGCAGTCTCAGCGTTGCCACTCACACCACCAGCGTGGCCTGAGTTAAACCAGAAGCACTCACATCTACCTGTCGGAGTGGCCTGGAGGATGAAAACAGACGGCAATTTGCAGTGCCGCGGGAGTAAGGCTTTGCACAAGGGGAGTGCACAGGGGGAGGGTGGGCTGCCCCTGGCTGTCCAGAGGAAAACCTGAGTGAGGCCAGCACAGGGTTCTGATGGCTGTTTTGCAGCAGGGCAGACAAGCCGCCCTGAGCTTGGACCAAATCCCCCCAGCTACTCTTTGTCCACCAGAAACGAGCCACTCATCTCTTCTGAGTGACCAGCGTGGTGGGGGTTTGCAGAGAGGCCTGGCTCAGGGGTCAGTTCTGCTGGGGAGAAGGAGGGTAGGCAGGTCCACCCTTCTCAGAGCAGAACCCCCTGTGCACCTGTCCATTCCTTAAGGTCCCTGGGGAGGTCTCGGTAAGCAGACCTCCCCTGGCTTGAGAAAACCTAAGAGTCTAGACTATTGTCCAGTGGTAGAGAACTGTTAGAGTTTTCAAAGTGCTCTCTCACCTCTGTTCCTGGATCGACCCCCTCGGAGGGACTGTGCCGGGGGTGCCAGTGTCCCTCACTGAGGCCTTTCTGTGCCATAAGGGAAGCCACCCCCCTGTTGACTGGGGCAGGTCAAACAGCTGAGGGGGGGAGAGCACCTAAGGGCAGGGGACATGGTCTCCCTCTTCCTGTGTGGCAGGCAGCCTCTCCACACCTGGCTGTGAAGGGCTCAGCTGGGCCTGGGGTCGGCAAGCAGGTGGCCATTACTCACGCTCCGTCCCCATACACCTTGATGGCGTTGACGCAGTTCTTGGCCCAACCCCCACTCTGGAGGAAGGGGCAGTCCTCCAGGAATTCCAGGCACTGGCCTGTGAAGTTGCAGCCTTCGAAGATTTCTAGGCGGAAGTGCTCCCCGTGCTCCAAGGCCAAGCACAAAAGAGGAAGGAAAGAAGAAAAACACTCTGAGTTCCCCTTCCCCGAATGTAGGAGGCTGGCACCCCACTCCTGCTCCCACACTGCAACTAGCACTTCTGTTTGTCTTTCCGCAAAATATGTGGTTCAAGGAAAGGGTTCTATTACTTTACAAAGTTTCAAAGCCACTGAACTCGTCCAAGCTCCTCTTTTTTGCAATCAGAGAATCTGAGGTCCAAAGAGGGCAAGACTAGGTTGGGCATGGTGACTCATGCCTGTAATCCCAGCCCTTTGGGAGGCCAAGGAGGAGAGACTGCTTGAGCCCAGGAGTTTGAGACCAGCCTGGGCAACATAGTGAGACCTTGTCTCTACAAAAAATAAAAAAAATTAGCCAGGCATGGTGGCATGCATTCTTCAGTCCCAGCTGTTCGGGAGGCTGAGGCAGAAGGAGCGCTTGATCCCAGGAGGTGGGACTGCGGTAAGCTGTGATCATGCCACTGCATTCCAGCCTGGGCTACAGAGTGAGACCCTGACTCGTAAAACAAAAACAAAAACAAAGAGGGCAAGACTGACCATAGGCTAGCAGCCATGCTCAGACCAGGGCTGAGGTCACTGGGCTCCCTCTGGATGACTCTTGGGAGACTCCTGCCCCTGGCCACACAAACACACTCCCAAGCTTTGGGCCACCGGCCACAGGCAAACCTTTAAATGATAATATTTTAAAACTGTAATAGAGCCTTTTATTAAAACATAAAGCCAAAAATCTAAAATAAATAACAGATCTCATTGCAGAAATCCCTGTTGGCCCTGACATCATCGTTCACTAGGATCAGCACATATATATCTCTATATGATCCCCATATTTCCAAAAGACAGAGGGAGGGCCAGCCCCTGCCTGGCCCAGAAACCTGCAGGGCCTGAGTCTGCGTCACAGCTGGCCCTGGGTGGCTCTTAGGAGAACAACATTCACAAGATACCTAGTGTATTTTTCATATCAATAGCATTATGCAGGATCCAGGGCCAATCATTTTCATTCTTTTTTTTTCCAAATGTCCACGGCCTGGCAGGAATACTAAGAAAGCATTCTCACAATCTGAGATGCCAAAGCCCAGCTGGTTTTGCAACTGATATAAAAAAAGAGAGGGGCCCCCACACAGAGGCCCCTTCCCCGGATTCCTCAGACGTTCGCCAGACCCGCCAGGCCCAGAGGTCCAGAGAGGCCCTCAGGCAGACAAAGGCAGAGACTCTCTCTGACAGAGTTGCCTACCCCTGGTCTCAGGAATCAGCCACTTCCCACCCAGAGCTCAAGAACACACAGGAGGTCAGTCAGTACTTGTGACTTGCAGCTCCCTTGCTCAAATCCCCCCCTCGGGGTGACTAGACATAAACAGTCCTGGGCTCTGGGGGAGAGACACCCCACCTTTGCTTTCCCTGCATACACTGGGCCACATTTGTGGATAGCAGTCACCTGTGTCACTCCCAGGGATCTGCCTCCAAATTTTATGCTGACTGGCTTTCTCCATCAGCCTTTCCAAGACCAGGGCACAGAAGGTCCTGGAAGGGCTGCAACGTCACCTGCAAGGGTGGCTATACTAGGACCAAACCAGCCTTCCTGTAGCTGAGGACTCCCCCATCCGGTTGCAAATCTAAACGTAGGCTATTGCAATAGCATTTGAAATTGAAAATTTAGCTAGATATTTGGATCTGAAAATTAAAGTGATTTCGTGGTACAGGCATGAAAACTGAGGACACTCCCACTTTGTCCCCAGCAACTTGGCCCCCACACCTTTTCACACCCATACCAGGGGATAGATCTGAGTGGAGCTCCCTCTGTCTTAAAGATCTTAAAGCTGGGGCCAGTGTGGTGACCCACAGCTGTAATCCCAGCACTTTGGGAGGCTGAGGTGGGAGGACTGCTTGAAGCTAGGAGTTTAAGACCAGCTTGGGCACCATAATAAGATCTCACTTCTACCAACAATCTAAAACATAATCCTAGCTACTTGGGAGGCTGAGGTGGAAGGATTGTTTGAGCCCAGGAGCCAGGAGTTTGAGGTTGCAATGAGCCAGGATTGCACCACTGCACTCCAGCCTGGGCTCTGTCTCTTAAATAAATAAATAAAAAAAATATTTTTTAAAAAAATCAGCCGGGCTCGGTGGCTCAGCCTGTAATCCCACGCCTTTGGGAGGCTGAGGTGAGTGGATTGCCTGAGCCCGTGGGTTCAAGACCCGCCTAGGCAACTTGGCGAGACCGCATCTCTACAGTAAATCAAAAAATTAGCCGGGTGTGGTAGCGTGTGCCTACAGTTTCGTGGAAGGCTGAGGCGGAAGGATCGCCAGAGCCCAGCAGGCCGAGGCTGCGGTGGCCGGGAGCGGCCACTGCACTCCAGTCTGGGTGACAGAGTGAGACTCCAACTCAAAAACAAAAACAAAACAAAACAAAATCTTAAAGCTGGGAGGCCCACGCTTCCTGCTCCCTGATTCTTTTTATTTTTGAATTGGAGTCTCACTCTGTCGCCCAGACGGGAGTGCAGTGGCTGCTCCCGGCCACCGCAGCCTCGACCTGCTGGGCTCCGGCGATCCTTCCGCCTCAGCCTTCCAAGGAGCTGGAACTACAGGCGTGCACTACCTTGCCTGGCTAATTTTTTGATTTATTGTAGAGATGAGGTCTCGCCAAGTTGCCCGGGCGGGTCTCGAACCCGCGGGCTCAGGCAATCCACTCACCTCAGCCTCCCAATGCGCGGGATTACAGGCTGAGCCCCCGAGCCCAGCTCTCCCTGATTCTTTGTCCCATGCCGGCCCAGGCCTGACCCTTGATTCCTAGGAAGCCCCTCAGCCCGGGAGGAGAGACTCACTCACCATTCCCACAGGCCGACAGGAGCCCATGTGATCATTGTGACCATTCCAGCGGAAGAAGTCAGGGTAGTCGCCGTGCTCCAAGATGAACTGCTGGCCCCGGAAGTCAGGGTGATCGAAGCAAACCCAGGCTCCACTCTCCACGCGAATGGAGTTCACTCGGTTCATAAAGCCTCGGTCCTGGAAGTTGTCACAGTCCCCAAAGACCTCCAGCTTCCGCCCCGTGAAGTGCTTGCCCTCATAGAGAGTGATCTGCAAGAGCCAGTTAGAGAGCTCAGAGCAGGGGCTTCTCTTCTTCTACATTGGAGACTGGCATCTGGGGCCCAACATACTTGACTGAACCCCGACTCTCAGGCCCTTAAAGCCCAGCCCCGCTGCACACAGTGGGTGCCCGGCGCTATTTGCTGATTGGGCGAAAGGCTGGGGGGCTGACGTCAGACACAGCTCCTGGCCCTCCCTGGCCCTAGGAGTCACGGTGGGGAGGACGAATTTCAGCAGTTATCTGGGGACAGGGATGTTCCCCTTGTTTAGGTGCCCATTTGAAAACGGGCTCTTTTCAACTTCCACTGCATTTTTTAAACTCATTTTTCATTAACTGTTAAAACATAACATCTATAATAGCATTAAAGGAAATGTTTTCAAAAGAATAAACACCCACAGCCCCATCATCATATCCCAACATTTACTTTGCAGAAAGTCAGATTCCTGGGGTTGGGCCTCCTTAAATGGAGAGGCTGAATCGGCCGAAGCCATGTCAGGGCCTGGCACAGGATTAATGTTCTCAAAAGAGGGCTTTATAAGTGTCACCCTGTCTCTCTTTGTTTTGTAGGCCACTCCTTTGGGTAACTGGTGTATGTCAGATATGGAACTTGATCCACTAGCGGGAGTTCAGACTTAGAGTCCTACAGCTCGGTACACTGACGAGGTCATCCTTGTCCCCAAGCTAAACAGCACGAAGCAATAACAACACCCAAAACTCATTTTCTGCAGTCAAACCTAAAATCCCAGTCATTCAATAACTCTTTGTGTCTCAAGAATCATGGACCTAAAAGGATCCTGTCAAAGTGCAATGCTGTTGCCCAGTAACTATTGTCATTTGTGCTTCACTGATGTTTCCAGTCATCTCAGGAGAACTCGGTAGAATTACCCTTCCAGGCCCCTTGGTGCTAGCTGTAGTCACACGCTTTGACTAAAGGGATATGTGTCAGGTGGACACTTTGCTGCCAGGGCGTGATGGCCTCTTCCTCAACCTCTTCCATGCTGCTCCATCAGCCTGGGGTGAGGGGGAGGGTGTGAGACATGAACCCACAAAGAATGTGCAGTTTGAGGAAGGCAGACACTCCAGTGGCTTTAACACCACTGGGGCTGTTTGTTACTGAAGCATAATCCGTCCCATGCAGACTGATACTGCAGTACTATCACCCACAGGCTCTCTGGCGTGTGGTCCCTGCAGGCTAAAGGCTTCATCACGTTAGCTAGGATAAGGGCACTAGAGAAGAAAGGGAGAAAGATACATGCACAAGATGGGTCTGGGCTGGCAGAGGGCCGCTGAGACATTTGGGAACGCCTGGGCACCCAAAGGGTTTGGAGGGCCCTCAAACCTCAACATTTTGCAGAGAACCAGGCCCAAGTGCCCCTGGAGAGACCCTGAGGAAGGAACAACCACATTTAGAGCAGTCTCAGGCAAAGAAGAGACAGCAGGGGGACCCAGGGCCGTAGGGACAAGCCAAGGCTACCCCACCCCAAGGGAGCCCCACAGGTCTGACCAACAACGCTTCCCACGGACCCCAGAAGGAGGGGAAGTGGACAGGGAGACCTTCCTGTCCACCCTCACCGGGGAGATCCTCGGCCAACAGCGAGGCGTCCCCATTTTATTAAGAAACTAACCGCCTTGGCCTGGGTTTGTCATCGAGCAAGAGTGCGCTCCCTCCCCCGTCCCTGCGTACGAGGGGCCGATGGGGGG
>NW_007259496.1:586693-587848 GCF_000164805.1 Carlito syrichta
GGCTGCCCCCTGCTGAGTCAGGGCCAAGCGCACCGCCCTGGATTGGGGCGGGGGTGGTCTCCAGTCCTCCAGCCTTTCTGCCTGCGCTGCCCCTCGCCTGTCGCCCTCCTTCCCCCCAAGGCCGGCTCTGACCCTCCCAGCCCGTTCCCCTTTCCCCTGGCGGCGCGCAGCCTCACGTTGTACCCGCAGGGATGAAGCCCAAGCCTCCCGGGGGAAGAGGATACTCTTGACCCTTGCCTTTCTGCCGCCTCTCTGCCGGGTGCTCCAACTCCTCAGCCCCTGGCTAGTGCCCCAGGCACTCCAGGGCAGGTCTCCCTCGCCTCCTGTTTTGTTCCTGCCTCCCGCCCTCCCTGGGGCCCTCTCCTCTTGAAGATTCCTCCCAGCTGGGTGCCCAGGTGGCTCCCGCTGCCCTGAGCTGGGGGACCACAGTGCTCTGCAGCCCCGCCCTTACCGGCAGAGCAGACCAGACCCCCTCGGGCGGGCGGTTGACAGGATGGTGGAGCCCCACTGTGGCCCGAGCATTCCCGGGGCCCAGAAGTCCTTGGCACACCCTGGAGGCTCAGAGATTGTTTGTGGTGTCAGCAGAGTAAACATCCGGCCCACAAGACCTGCGGGAGCAGATGGCTGGGAAGATGAGATGTGAACACTTGAAGCCGGGACTCAGGTGGGGGCCGAGCTCCGCGATCCAGGGAGAGAGGAGGGGGAGCCCCACAGGGGCTCTGCGGGGGATCCTGATGCAGAGGGAGGAGGAGTTTTGGGAAGCAGTTTGGGCTGCCTCTCTACTTTTTGGAAAGGTGTGTGTGTGTGTGTGTGTGTGTGTGTGTGTGTGTGTGTGTGTGTGTGTGTGTTTCTCTCTCTTTTTTAAGACAGAAAAGTTTATTTAAAAGTAAATTAGAAAAATTAGAAGCCGGGCTCGGTGGCTCAGCCTGCAATCCCGCGCCTTGGGAGGCTGAGGGGAGTGGATTGTCTGAGCCCACGGGTTCGAGACCCGCCTGGGCAATTGGTGAGCCCTCATCTCTACAATAAAACAAAAAGTTAGCCGGGTGTGGTAGCGCGTGCCTGTAGTTCCAGTTTCGTGGAAGGCTGAGGCGGAAGGATCGCCGGAGCCCAGCAGGTCGAGGCTGCGGTGGCCGGGAGCGGCCACCGGACTCCAGT
>NW_007259496.1:588111-594554 GCF_000164805.1 Carlito syrichta
TTTTTTTTTTTTTGAATCGGGGTCTCACTCTGTCACCCAGGATGGAGTGCACTGGCACCATCATGGCTCACCGCAGCCTTGACCTTCTGGGCTCAGGCTCTTTCCACCTCAGCTGCATGCCACCACGCCTGGCTAATTTTTTTATTTTTGCAGAGAGGAGATCTAGCTATGTTGCCCAGGCTGCTCTCAAACTCCTGGGCTCAGGGAATCCTCCCGCCTTGGCTTCCCAGAGTGCTGGGATTACGGGCATCAGCCACCACAAGACTTAGAGTATATTTTTATCACCAATTCACAGATGAGACATTTCAGGCCCAGGAAGAGGCGGTCATGTAATTCTTCTTGGGGCAAAGGAGTGAACTTGCCTGTGTTCTGGGAGATGGTCAAAGTAAGACTGGGCAGGCAGTGGGACCCGCATGTCACCCTTGAACCCAAGGACGCCTTCCACGGGGCCCTTCCGCTCAGCATGCTGCCTACACAGGCGCCCAAACGGGCCAAACCACACATTCCAACATTTGTCTCTGGACGCCGGCCTCGTGGGGACATATAATTAAAAACATTTCCTGCCAACCCAGAAAACTTCTCCATGAAGGTGGAAGAAAAAATAAAACAATGTTATTATTGAACAAGCATTAAACCAGACTGTGATCCAAATCACAAGTGGGGCGTTAAGAGGTCACAAAGATGGAGAGAAATCTCCCTCTTTTATGTAGCCAAGTAGACACAACGTGTTGTTTATTTCAGGTCTTCAGAATAAACTTGCTAATTTTCTCCTGTCTTTATGACTGGAGGTGCCTTTTGCAATTTGGAGTCAGGTGACAGCTGAATTTAAACCCATGTCCTCTCAGGAAACAGGGTGGTGGGGTGCTATCTTCCTTGATGTCAAGTTTCAAAGAGATGGCCATGCTTTGAGGAAAACATTCCTGAGTTGTTACATTGGCAAGAGGCTTGTTTAGCTATTAAAAAGATTTACACACATTTGAAAAAGATAGAGAAAGAAATTCTGCAAGAAAAAGGAGGGAATGTAAGCCTCTTCCTTTAGTTTCAGCAGGGAAAAATACGCATTTTAAAAAATAGACTATTTTTTAGACCAACTTTGGGATCATAGTGGAATTCAGCAAAAAGGACAGAGATTTCCCAGATGCCACCTGTCCCTCCTCCACGCATAGGCTCTCCCACTGTCAACATCCAGCATGGGAGTGGTACATTTGACACCACAGATGAACCTGAATTACACATAAGAGCATAGGATGGGAAGAGACTGAGAATTCTGTTGTGACCTTGTTAAAATTACTCTTCTCGCTGGGCTCGGTGGCTCAGCCTGTAATCCCGCGCCTTTGGGAGGCTGAGGTGGGTGGATTGCCTGAGCCCACGGGTTCGAGACCCGCCTGGGCAGCGAGACCTCATCTCTACAATAAATCAAAAAATCAGCCAGGCGTGGTAGCATATGCCCGTGGTAGCACATGCCTGTAATTCCGGCTACTCGGAAGCCTGAGGCGGAAGGATCGCCGGAGCCCAGCAGGTTGAGGCGCGGTGGCCGGGAGTGGCCACTGCACTCCAGTCTGGGCGACAGAGTGAGACTCCAACACACACACACACACAAAAAAAATTACTCTTCTCTTGTAAACCTCCCCACATAACTTAGTTGCTTTTTCACAACTTACTATTCTTTGTCCAATACCATATGTAAGTGTTTGACTCTGCTTCTTTGGGTCTTCCTTTCCTTAGAAGGGCTCCCATGACACCCAAAACTTGTATTAAAGAAACATGCATATTTTTCTCCTGTTAATCTGTCTTGTGTCGATTTCTCAGGCCCAGATGGAGGAAGAGTTCTGCCACTCCTAGAGTATATGGCCATGTTCTCACCATTATTGTATCATACAGAATATTTTCACTGCCCTAAAATTTCCCTGGACTCTGTCTTTTCCTCCCTTCTTCCCTACGAACCCCTGGCAACCACTCATCTTTTTATTGTCTTCATAGTTTTTCCTTTTCTAGGATGCCATATAGCTGGAATCATATACCGTATGTGAAAGAAGTTCGGCGCCAGTAATGACTCCACACCCGGCCAGGACCAAGAGATTTATTAAAGCGGCTGTTACAGAGGGGATCTGTAATGGGAAAAAAGGAAAAGAGAGAGAAGGAAAGAGTAAGAAAGAGAGAGGAAGTGGGAGAGAGGCGGGGAGAGAGCTGCAGAGAGGGAGAGAGTGACAGAGAGAGAAAGAGAGACCGAGAGAGAGTTGCGGGGACAGGGCTGTATTTATCAGCCTGACAGGGGCCGGAAGGGGCCGTGCTATGCTCCTATTGGAGGAGCTGCATGGGAGCAGGGCGGGGCCAACGCCGTGTTATAGTCCTATTGGACGCATAACAAAGCTGGCGACGGATTGGAGGCTTGCAGGTTTGAAATTTGCGAGCGGGGAAGGTTTGAAATTCACGCGCGCGCAGGCGAATTGTGCTCACAGAAGCCGGGACCTAGGGCCTTTGTTGTCTGGTGTGTCGGCGCCATTTTGGGAGCCGCCCCTCTGGTCGCTTCCTGCACCCTTCAGTATGAAGCTGCTATGTTTGAATGTGACACCCAAAATGCACGCGTTGGAAACTTAATTCCCAATAATGCAACAGTGTTGAGAGATGGCCCTACTGGGAGGAGTTTCGGTCACGAGGGTGGAGCCCTCACGAATAGATTAATGCTGATTATAAAAGAGCTTGAGGCTGCAAGTTAGATCTCTTCCTCTCTCTCCCATTACCTTTCTGCCATAGCGTGACACAGCCAGAAGGCCCTTGCCAGATGCCAACACCTCCATGTCAGACTTCTCTGGCTCCAGAACCGTGAGCCTATACATTTCTGTTTGTCTGTTATAAATTCCCCAGTTTGTGGTATTCTGTTATAGCAGCACAAAACAACTAAGACAGTAAGTAGCCTTTCCAGACTGGCTTCTTTCACTTAGTAATATGCATTTAAGAGTTCATCATTGTCGTTTCATGGCCTAGTAGCTCATTTCTTTTTAGGGCTCCATAATTCTCCATTCTCTGGATGTACTGAAGGACATCTTGGTTGTGATCAAGTTTTGGCAATTATGAAGAAAGCTGCTAAAAGCATCCGTGTGCATGTAGGTTTTTCTGTGGACATAATTTTTCAACCCCACGTAGGGTTTTCTGTGGACATAGTTTTTTAACCCCATCAAATTGTCCTCCAAAGTGGCTGTACCATTTTGCATTCCTATTTTGTAAGGAATGAGAGTTCCTGTTGCTCCACAACCTTGCCAGCATTTGATGTTTGTCAGTGTTTTGGATTTTAGCCGTTCTAATAGATGTATAGTAGCATCTTGCTTTTTGTTTTTTGTTCTTTTGAGTTGGAGTCTTTATCACCTAAGCTGGAGTGCAGTGGCATGTGCATGGCCACCCCAGCAGCAACCTGCTGGGTTCTGGCGATCTTTCTACCTCACCCTTCCAAGTAGCCAGAACTACAGGTGTATGCTACCACAACCGGCTAATTTTTTAATTTATCGTAGAGATGAGGTCTCGCCAAGTTGCCCAGGCTGGTCTTGAACCCACTCGCTTCAGCCTCCCAAAGTGCTGGGATTACAGGCTGAGCCACCAAGCCTGGCCAAAAATAAGAAACTCTTAAGAGTTTTTAAAAAGCAAGATGCTGGCTGGGATCGGTGGCTCAGCTGTGGGTTCGAGACCAGCCAGGACAACTTGGCAGGACCTCGTCTCTACGATAAATAAAATAAATTACTTGGGTTTGGTAGCGTGTACCTGTAGTTCCGGCTACTTGGAAGGCAGAGGTGGAAGGATCACTGGAGACCAGCAGGTCAACACTGGGGTGGTCGTGAGCATGTACTGCACTCTAGTCTGGGCTACAGAGTGAGACTCTGGCTCAAAAAAAAAAAAAAAGAGTTTCTTATTTTTAATTTGTGTTTGCCCTTATTGTACCAGGGCCAGAGCCTATAGACAGTCCACGAAGGTGATATGAACAGAATTCAAGACAGAAGGAGTGCAGTGATTTGGGGTGTTTTCTGAAAAGTATACATGAAAAAATCCTAGCCACAAGCCTCACTCAGTGAACTGGTTAAAAATAAACAGGTAGATAAGATTTCTGCAACTTTTACCGCCATTCCTGATTCCCAGTACAATATCTCAACTGTCATCTGCGATTTTCGTTGTGATTCAGTTACATACCAGAGGAGGGGTCTGCTAAGATTCATATTATCTATTTGTGCCCAAGTAGAACCCTTGCCCAAAGTAGCTACATAATGTGCAAATGCCAGGAACACCAAATCTCGCCATTAGAGTCATATCTTAGAGTCATTTTTTTAAGTCATCTTCAGTTAAAAAGTACCTTGAGGTAAGTGAGCCACGTATGACTGCTAGGTGGGGACAAAGTGTTAGGGGAATGGACTGAGAATAAATATGGCCACAGTGCAGACAGAACAGGGCTAAGAATGCTGTTCTGGTTTTTAAAAACCTCAATAACAGGCCGGGCTTGGTGGCTCAGCCTGTAATCCTGCGCCTTTGGGAGGCTGAGGTGAGTGGATTGCCTGAGCCCGCGGGTTCGAGACCCACCTGGGCGGCGAGACCTCATCTCTACAATAAATCAAAAAATCAGCCGGGTGTGGTAGCGCGTGCCTGTAATTCCGGCTACCTGGAAGGCTGAGGCGGAAGGATCGCCAGAGCCCAGCAGGTCGAGGCTGCGGTGCCGGGAACGGCCACTGCACTCCAGTCTGGGCGACAGAGTGAGACTCCAACTCAAAAAACAAACAAACAAACAAAAAACCTCAATAACATATAATCTTAGAATTACCAGTAGCTGCTCAGTGTTGGAGAGTTTTAGGGCGTGAAGAGTTTTAGAGAGTTTTTTGGTTTCAGGTTTTTGTGTTTGTTTGTTTTTGAGTTGGGGGTCTCATTCTGTCATCTAGGCATGATCATGACTCACCACAGCCTCGATCTCCTGGCTCAGTCAACCCTCTCACCTTAGCCTTCTGAGTAGCCAGGACTACAGATGCATGCCAACTTGCCCAGCAAATTTTTTAATATAGACAAGGTCTTGTCTTGAATTCCTGGATTCAAGCAATCCTTCTGCCTTAGCCTCCCAAATAGCAGATACTACATGGGCGTGCCACCATGCCTTGCTAATTTTTTTACTTTTTGTAGATACAAAGTCTTGGTGTGTTGCTTAGGCTAGTCTTGAATTCTTGGGCTCAAGCAATCCTTCTGCCTTGGCCTCCCAAAGTACTAGGATTACAGGTGTGAGCCACCATGGCCAAGCCAGTTTTAAAGGGTTTTAAATCACCCTGATTCATCATCCACTTGCCTTCCTCCCTTTTTGGGTAATTTAGAGCACAGAGGAGTCTAGGGAATAATGTAAAGAACAATAACACCCCATGTGAGTTTTGTTAAATTTTATCATTTTGCTATGTTTATGTCAGATTGTTTTTCCTTAAGAAAAGAAATCAGGCCAATGGGTAAATGTGGTGGCTTACGCTTGTAATCCCAGCACTTTGGAAGGCTAAAGCAGGAGGACCACTTGAGCCTAGGAGTTTGAGACTAGCCTGGGCAACACAGTGAGACCCCAGCTCTTAAAAAAAAAAAAGGAAGGAAGGAAGAAATCAGGTTGGATGTAGTGGCTCATGTCTATAATCCCAACACTTTAGGAGGCCATGGTGGGAGGATGACTTGAGGCCAGGAGTTCAAGACCAGCTTGGGCAACATAGCAAGATCCCATCTCTACAAAATAAAATTTAAAATAAATAAATAAAATAAAAATTGGCTGGGCATGATGGTGCATGCCTGTAAAGTCCCAGGTACTCCCGAGGCTGAAGCAGGAGGTTCACTTAAGGCTAGGGGGTGGAGGCTGCAGTGAGCCAAGATCACACAACTGTGTCCAGCCTGGGTGACAGAGAGAGAGAGAGAGAGAGAGAGAGAGAGAGAGAGAGAGAGAGAGAGACTGAGACTGTCGGAAGGAAGGAAGGAAGGAAGAGACAGAGAAAGAAAGAAAGGAAAAGTCATTACACACAGTTGAAGCCTTCCCTCCCCATGGGGATAGGATACTCACTGTCCTGAATTTTGTGTTTATGATGTCTTTGCATGTTTTCGTATTTTTACTTTGTGCGTACCTGCAAATAATATAACTTTTGACGATGTGGCCACATTTTATGAGTCCTTCTGCAATTTTTTTTTGTTGTTAGTGACAAGAGTTTTTTAAGCCGGGCTCGGTGATTCAGCCTGTAATCCCGCGCCTTTGGGAGGCTGAGGTGAGTGGATTGCCTGAGCCCGCGGGTTCGAGACCCGCCTGGGCAGCAAGACCTCATCTCTACAATAAATCAAAAAATCAGCCGGGAGCGGTAGCGCATGCTTGTAGTTCCGGCTACTCGGAAGGCTGAGGCGGAAGGATCGCCGGAGCCCAGCAGGTCGAGGCTGCGGTGGCCGGGAGCGGCCGCCGCACTCCA
>NW_007259496.1:594860-598352 GCF_000164805.1 Carlito syrichta
CGCCCGGCCCCCCGCCCGCCCGTCCCGGGGTCAAGGGGGCTGCCGGGCCTCGGGGACCCGGTCCTCGCTTGACTCTCTCACCCGCGCTTTGCACGTGGTGGCAGCTTGGCCGGGCCTGAGGGCGGGCGGGGCGGGGCGGGGCGTGGGGGGGGGCTCTGAGCTCGCCGGAGCTGCGGGCGCCACGGAGGAGGCGCTTAAAAGATATTTTCAAACGAATTAAGAGTTAGAAACACTTTGCATACAAAAGCTGGGGGGGGGGGGGCTGGACAGGGACGTCCTGGGCCCACGCACGTCCATGCCCAGGATCTCAGCAGCCTAGTAGTCCTGTTGATCCTGGAATTAACTGAGGCCCCGCAGGAACAGGATGGGGCGAGGGAAGCACCCTCTGCCGGGTGCGCCGCTCCGAAGCGCAAGCTCACGGTCGTCGGGGACCCAGGGTCCCTCCTGCAGCCAGGCGAGCTCAGCTCACTCCCGAGTTGTTGGCGCATCCGCAGCGGCTGCGGGCCTGCGGGCTACTGACCAACAGGTGAATGAAGGGACAGAGAGCGAGGCTGACGCGCCCAGGCGGCGGCCGCGGCGGCTTGGGCTCACCTGGGGCCGGGCCCCGGGCGCGGGACCCTGGACGTCCGGGCTGCCGGTGGGCTGCGAGAAACGGGGCAGAGGAAAGCCCCTCTAGGCAGACTCTGAGCCCCTCAGCCCGTTTGCAAACCCGCGGAGACCCGAACCTTGGCTGCGGCTCAGCCCCGCCCGTCCCGGCGTCCGGCGCCCCCCCCCCTCCCTGCGGGAGGAGAGCGCGTCTTCCGGAAGAGAGGCTGGAGAGCTCCCGGGGCTCATCGGGTTAGGGCGGGGGGGGAGAGGCTGGACGTCTGGGGCCCAGAAGACCTTCCCTTGGTCCCCATCCCACGCCCGCGGACACAGCGCGGTTTGGCAAATGAAAGGCGCGGGGGCCTGACCCCTTGTGGTGGTCACAATAATCACGCCTCCCAGGGAAATTGACAGGAGGACTTAGCATTATTATAACATATAATAATACTATAGACAATATAATATTATTATATGTAATTTAATAATACTATAGACCATATAATATTATTATATGTAATTTAATAATACTATATACCATATAATTATATATTATTTCTGTATAACATATAGCACATATTATTAATATATGATTATATACACATATATATGTATTTAGAGACGAGTTCTTGCTCTATATATTGCCCAGGCTAATGTCGAATCTCTAGGCTCAAGAGATCCTCCTGCCTCAGCCTCCTGAGGAGTTGGGACTACAGGCAGGCACCACAGCACCCAGCTTAGAATAATAATAAATTCAACAATAGGGGTAGTGATAATAATGACTCTCATAGCACTTACGATAATATGACATCAACTATTAAGTCATTTAGTTATCTCAAAAGTACTATGAGGTGAGTACTATTATTATCCCCATTTCATAGATGTGGAGAGTGAGGCACAGAGTGAATAGGTAACCTGTCCAAGGTCACACGGCAAGCAAGCAATGGAGCTGGAATTTGAATCCAGAATCCGTGCCCTTGGTCTCTGTGGATAATTATAACAATATTTCTTCAGCGTTCTGCAATGTGAAGAGCACACCAGCTGTATCTGTTCATGTTCTTATTTTAGATCTTGCTTCATTTTCCTCTCCACCTAACATTTTAACACTTCCTGATCTAATGACTAAAAGGCTGAAAATATGCTTATCCTTTAAAGATTGCCCCTCAAACTGCAAATTAAAACACAATGAGACATCACAAGTGATGGTTAGGGTGTAGAGCACATGGGACTCTCATGCATTGCTGGGGGAATGGAAGCGGTGCAGTGACTATTTATTTTTTATTTTTTTGAGTTGGAGTCTCACTCTGTTGCCCAGGTTGGAGTGCCACAATCATGGCCATCACAGTCTCAACCTGCTGGACTCAGGCAATCCTTCCACCTGAGTTTTCCAAGTAGCTTGAACTACAGGCACACACCACCACACCTGGCTCATTTTTTAAAAAATTTACTGTTAGCCGGGCTCGGTGGCTCAGCCTATAATCCTGCGCCTTTGGTAGGCTGAGGTGAGTGGATTGCCGGAGCCCGTGGGTTCGAGACCCACCTGGGCAACCTAGCGAGACCTCATCTCAACAATAAATCAAAAATTAGCCGGGCGTGGTAGCGCTCGCCTGTAGTTCCAGCTACTTGGAAGGCTGAGGTGGAAGGATCGCCGGAGCCCAGCAGGTCGAGGTTGCGGCACTCCAGTTTGGGCAAGAGAGTAAGACTCCAACTTAAAAAAAAAAAAAAAATTATTGTAGAGATGAGGTCTCGCCAAGTTGCCCAGGTGGGTCTCGAACCCCTGGGCTCAAGCAGTTCTCTCATCTCAGCCTCCCAAAGTTCTGGGATTACAGACGTGAGCCACCGCACCCAGCCAATTTTTAAATTTTTTTTTTGAGTCGGGGTCTCACTGTGTTGCCCAGGCTGGAGTGCAGTGGCACAATCACGGCTCAACTCAACCTCAAACTCTTGGGCTCAAAAGATCCTTCTGCCTCAGCCTCCCGAGTAGCTAGGACTACTGGTACACATCAGCATCCATGGTTAAATTTTGTTTTTTTTGTAGATACGTAGTCTCATTATGTTGCCCAGGCTGGTCTTGAACTCCTAGGCTCCAGCAATCTTCCTGCCTCAGCCTTTCAGTGTTGGGATTACAGGCGTGAGCCACTGTGCCTGGCCTATTTCACCTTTTTAAAAATAAAGTTAAGATATATATTATATATTTTATAAAGTTAAGGTACATATGACTAGCAATTCCACTCTTAGGTGTTTACCAAGAGAAATAAAAGCATACACCCAAAGATCACATACGTTGTCATATGGGGTTATTTATGATAAGCTCAGACAAAGAGCGGCCTGGATGTCCATCAACCACTGGATAATAATGAATTATAATTCATTCATACAAGGGAATACCAGTCAGCAGTAAAAAGGAACAAACTTTTGATGCACACAACTGCATAGATACAGCCTAGAAACTTTATGCTGAGTCGAGGAGCCAGACACAGACAACTGACATTGGGTGGTCCTGTGTGTATGAGACTCTAGACCACACACAGGACTCTGGTGACAGCCAGTAGATCAGTGGCCATCCTGTCCAAAGATGGTGGCAGTAGAGATGAGGATTTTAAGAAACAGGTCAAAGGAACTTTCTAGGATGATAGAAATGTTCTATATTTTAACGATAGTGGTGGATACACAGTTGTATAAGCTTACCAAAACATCAAAATTTATACTTTAAGTTATGAATAAATGTATAGCACAGCCTGACAAGACTTTAAGGTGAGAATCTGGGCTACCCGGAGAGATAAGCAAATCAGTCCTTTAAAAAGGATAAGAAAAGCCGGGCTCGGTGGTTCAGCCTGTAATCCCGCGCCTTTGGGAGGCTGAGGTGAGTGAATTGCCTGAGCCCGCGGGTTCGAGACCCGCCTGGGCAGG
>NW_007259496.1:598578-610479 GCF_000164805.1 Carlito syrichta
CGGCCACTGCACTCCAGTCTGGGAGACAGAGTGAGACTCCGACTCAAAAAAAAAAAAGGATAAGAAAATATGAAACAAAAACAGGAAGAAATAATATGAAAGTCAAATATGAAAAAGAATCACTTAGAAATTTTGGAAGTAAAAAATGTAACGTCACTGAAATAAGTATTCTGTGGGAAAAATTCTGGTCTGGGATCAACTGAAGATATCAGAGAATTCATAGACAGTTCTGGAAAATTCATTCAGAAAGCAATATGTACAGAGAAAACAAAGATATGAACGTATGTTTAAACAACATGAATGAAAAATGAATAGTTCCAACATATGTTTAAAGGGTGTTCCAGAAAAGTGTAACACAAACATCAGAGATACTTGATTTCAGGGGATAATGGCTGAGCACTTCTAAGAATTGACAATTGTGTATCCTCTGAGAACACACTCTTAATACTGAACTAGACAAATACAAATACCTACACATCTAGACACATTGTGATGAAACTTCAGAACATCAGGGTTATAAAGTCTTCAAACATAGCAGTGAGAAAGGATAGATTGTCTGCAACATGCCTCAAGGAAAAGGGAGAAAACAATTCAAAGAGCTAAGAAAGATTTCTACTAACCTCTGATTTCATGCCTTTCCTGACATTTTCCTTTTTTTTTTTGTTATAGCAAAACGCACATAACATTTTAAACCATTTTTTAAATGGTGGTTTTTTTGTTTTTGTTTTTGTTTTGAGTTGGAGTTTTATTCTGTCTCCCAGGCTGGAGGCAGTGGCATCCTCATGGCTTATTGCTGCCTTTACCTCCTGGGTTAAAGTGATCCTTCCACCTCAGCCTTCCAAGTAGCTGGGACTGCAGGCATGTGCCACCACACCAGGCTGTTTTTTTTGTTTTTTGTTTTTGTAGAGATGAGGTCTTACTATGTTGTCCAGGCTGGTCTCGAACACCTGGGTTCAAGCAATCCTCCTGCCTTGACCTCCCAACAAGTTCCCAAAGTGCCCCACCCAGCCATGCCCAGCCCAGTGGCATTAAATACATTCTTTTTGTTCTGCAACCATCACCACTATCTATCTCTTTACCTCTTGTAAAACTGAAACTCTGTCCCTATTTAATACCAACCCTTCTATTTCCCTTCCCCAGCCCCCGGCAACCTGCATTCTTCTTTCTATCTCTAGGAATTTGACTACTCTATACTTCTCATGTAAGTGGAGTCATGCAGTATTTGCCCATTTGTGACTGGCTTATTTCACTTAGCACAATGTCCTCAAGGCTCCATCATGGTACAGCATGTGTCAGAATGTCCTTCCTTTTTAAGACTGAATAGTGTTCCTTTGCCTGTGTAGACCACGTTTTGCTTATCCATGAACAGCAGATAGACACTGGGGTTGGTTCCACTTCTTGGCGACTGTGAATACTATACTAGGAACATGAGTGTACAAATATCTCTTTGAGACTCTCTGCTAAACTCTTACTAAGCAAGAGTAAGAGTGAAAGAAAGCCATCTCAGGCACACCAAGACTAAGCGTGCTTGCCATCTACATGCTACCACTAAATGAATAATTGAAAGACGCACTTCAACATGAGGAAGCGAGAACCCAGGTGGAAGAGACATTATTTACAGGAGAGCGTTGCAGTTAGTGATAAAATATTTTGGTCAGTTTATTCATTACCTACCGTCTCTTAAAAGTGTCCTTACGAAAATGGAAAATTAAGACTAGAGATTATAATACTAAATTTAGGGGAAGAGAGCTCTTCTTTTCTTCAAGAGTAAAGAGAAATACCAGATAACTATACTTTCTTTTTAAAATCTGCAGTTAAGTATGTACGTTAAAAGGGTGAGGGAAACCACAAGAATTGTATTGCAAACATGCAGAGGGAATAAAGGGAGCACAGAAAACTTTATCAATTTACCAGAATACAGGAAAAGAGAAACAAAGTAACAAGAATGACAAACAAAACAAGAAAAAATGGTAGAAGTGAAATAGTAATGTGTCAGTATCACTATAAATGGGACTCGGTTTAATTTATTCACTAAAAGACAAAAGTGAAGGCCAGGCACCATGGCTCAGGCCTAAAATCTCAGCACTTTGGGAGGCAAAGGCAGGAGAATCACTTGAGGCCAAGAGTTCGAGATCCACCTGGGCAACATAGCAAGACCTCGTCTCCACCAAAAAAAAAATAGCAGAGTGTGGTTGTGGCCCCTGTAGTCCCTGCTACTTAGGAGGCTGAGGTGAAAGATTTGCCTAAAGCCCAGGAGGTCAAGGCTGTGGTGAGCTGTGATTGTGTCACTGCACTCCAGTCTGGCTGACAGAGTGAGACCCTGACTCAAAAAAATAAAAAAGACAAAGATAGTGAAATGGGCTGTTCCTGGCACCACTGTCTCCTGGAGCAGGGCTCTCAGTCACAAGCCCCGGGCAACTGTGAGGCAGGAGTGCCTCAGGGAGTCACACTGTCCCTGCCTGGGTTTCCGACCCTGAGCCTCAGTCATCTCATCTGGGAAAGGGGCACTCTGAGGGGTCAACAGCATGTGGGAGTGGGAGGTGGGGCAGGGCATGGCATCAATTTTTAATTTTTTGGTGTTTTTAATAATAAAGTCTTACTGTTTAACTTGTGACCACTCTGAAGGTCATAACAAACCCACCATCTTGGGAGAGTTCGGTGTATTAACCCGTTTTACAGATGTGCAAGCAAAATCCCCGAAGAGCAGAGTGACAGGTCACAAGAAGGGGAGTGGCAGACTGCTTCTGTCCCAGAGTGTCCACAACGCAGGTGGCCCAGCATTGACAGATAGGGCAACTGGCCACAGTGGCCGGGACCCCTGGAGTTGCCCTCTGGCTGGGCTGGCTGGGAGGGCCAGAGCAGTTAGGAGCAGCCAGTGGCTCTGGGAGGGAGAAGCAGCTTAGTCACTCTCAGGCCCAGTGGGGACAACTGTACCCCCTCTTTGCTTTTCCTGATGATGGGGCAGCCAGGCAGCTGCTGTGTGTCTTCTGTTCCTTGTCATCATCTCCCAGCAGTGCCTGGGAAGTGTGGGAAGTGACGCAGTCACAAGGATTTGGAGATGGCCTCTTTTCTCTCTTTATACCCCTTGTGGAGGCAGGAGGTCAGCACATAGTTTTTCTTGCACATATGGCCTTCTCTGGGCTGGGTAGCCAAGTTATGCTAGTTTCATAAAAGATGGTAGGGACTGTCTGTCTCTATCCTCTGGAAGAGTTTGCTCCTTGAAGCTTTTGGTATATAAAACTGGACTTTAAAACAGCCCAATGGCCATGCACAGCGGCTTATACCTGTAATCCCAACACTTTGGGAAGCTGAGACAGGAGGTTTGCTTGAGGCCAGAAGTTCAAGACCAGCTTGGGCAACATAGCAAGACTCCATCTCTACAAGAAAAAATTAAAAAACAAAAAAATTAGCCTGGTGTGGTAGCATGCATCCGTAATCCCAGCTACTGGGGAGGCTGAGGTGGGAGGATTGCTTGAGCCCAGGAGTTCGAGGCTGCAGTGAGCTACGATTGCATCACTGCACTCCAGCCTGGGCTAACAGAGTGTGACCCTGTCTCAAAACAAACAAACAAACAAAACAGAAAAAAAAAACCAGTCCAGGCATGATATTTTCTGTATGGCTAGATTTTTTACTTACAGGTTTCGTTTCTGTAATAGCTTTTCTTTTTTCCCCTGAGTCAGTATTGGCAATTTGTACTTTCCTATTCTTTCGATCATTCCACCTAAAATGTCAAACATATTGGCATCAAGACGTCCATCGCGTACACCTAAAATAAGAGTCTGCTTTATCTGTCGGTTCATCCTCTTGTTTTCAGTCTCACTGCTCTTGTTGAACACATGGCGGGTCCCTCAGCGCCTTCAGTCGTCACTGAACTGAGTCATTCTCCTCCCACTGGCTCCTCTCTCTGACCTGCCTCCCTCTCTGGCCCCCATGGTCCTCACCTGAGGCTCCAAGGAGAGGCCAGAGCCATGGGCAGGGGTGGCCAGGTGGGGCTCTCCAGGACTGCCCCCCACTGGAAGGGCCTCATAGGAAGGGTGCTCTTTTTAGGTGTTTCTTCTGGTTCCTGGGCCTCCCTCGCCTCATTTCAGAAAAGAAAGCAGATCTCTCCTGCACACAGCATTCTCCTGGCTTCGCTCCTGCAAGGACCCTTCAAGTGCCAGGTGACTCACCATAGAGAGCACCAGCAAACAGACGGGATGGAACTGTACCTCGGCCCTGAAAGCCAGCCCAGCCCCTAGCACTCACTTCCCTGGCAGCTCTGGGCTATTCCAGGGCTCCATGTCTCAGGAGCTCCTGCCAGACTTTCAAAGAGGGGGCTGGGCAGAGCTCCCTAGAGGAGTGTGGAGTTAAGTGTGCATGTGTGTGTGTGTGTGTGTGTGTGTGTGTGTCCCTAAGGTGCATGTGGGGTGGGACTTACAAGCACAGAATGCAGCAGACACCTTGAAGGACTTTGATTCCAGCAAGGCCACTACCCCCAAGGTTCTTTTGTATGCTAGGAATGAGACGTTCCTCTGGATACCCCATGGGGTGGGGTATTTGTCCTAATGAGGCATTAGACCCATAAGCGAGACTGGGATTTCCAGGATTCCAAGCGGGGTCACCTTCAGGATGTGTTGAACATGGGGACATATTTTTTGTAGGATACTATATATATATATTTTTTTGAGTCTCACTGTCGCCCAGGCTGGAGTGCAGTGGCACGCTCACGGCCACTGCAGTCTTGACTTGCTAGGCTCAGGTGATCCTTCTGCCTCAGCCTTTTAAGTAGCTGGAACCATAGGTGCACACCACCATACCTGGCTAATTTTTCCTGATTTATGGGAGATGAGATCTCGTCAAGTTGCCTGGGCAGGTCTCAAACCCCTGGACTCAGGCAATCCTCTTGCCTCCACCTCCCAAAGTGCTGGGATTACAGGCTTAAGCCACTGCGTCCGGTTGCAGGATACTAGCTATAGAAACAACTAGAGTCCCTCAAAATCAGCACCATTCTAATGGCCCAGTCTCAGGCAGCTCAGACACTGGTCAGTGTGATAGACTTGTGTGTCTGGCTGTCCTCCTGGATCCAGTCACAGAGCTCAGTGTAATCCCACAGGGGGTATAGATCCCATGAGCTCTCTGGAGCATCTGGTCAACCCTCACCCTCAACACTTACAGAATGACCTTGGCTCCCACACGGGCTCTGGCCAGCCCGTCACGCCTTGCCCTCACCCCTGGCTGGTATGTGACCATGTGCTGTGTGACCTGTCCCCTGCTGCAGACAGACCAGAAGTGAGCTGGGCTGGGATTCCACTTGGCCCCACGTGAACTGGGTGTTGTGCGTGTAAAGGGTTAGAGAATGCCCAAAAGGGGCCCAGCTTAGCTCAGGGCTCTCCACCCAATGGTACTGCCAGTCCTGGCCAGTCCCAGTAGCCAGAGAGGAACTTAGATGTTTTTGGATTTTTTTTTTTGAGTTGGAGTCTCACTCCGTTGCCCAGATTGGAGTGCAGTGGCATGCTCCTGGCCACCGCAGTCTCGACCTGCTGGGCTCCGGCGATCCTTGCGCCTCAGCCTTCCAAGTAGCCAGAACTATAGCCGTGTGCTACCATGCCTGGCTAATTTTTGATTTATTATAGAGACGAGGTCTCGCCAAGTTGCCCGGGTGGGTCTCGAACCCGCGGGCTCAGGCAATCCACTCATCTCGGCCTCCCAAAGCGTGGGATTACAGGCTGAGCCACCGAGCCCTGCCCATTTTTGGATATTAAGGAAAGCACTCCAAGGTGTGGGTGGGGGTGGTAAGACGGGGGTGGGGGGAATTGTGGTTTCTGAGGTTCGGGCCTCTAGCCTGAGCTAAGGCAGGACTAACTCCTAGAACACAGCTAGGTGCAGGGAGCTGACCAAGCAGAGAGCTCCAGGGGCTACGACAGCCAGGGTTCATGGTGCCGCCCTTGCAGCCCCAACACTGATGCTATAACCCCCCAGCGACCGTCTTCATGACTCTGGCGCACTTGAGGCCTCACATGCCTTTCTATGTCACAGCCTTCTAGGCCAGGCCTCATTCCTTCAGTATTTCTTAGTTCAAATTCCCGAACAAGGGAGCCCAGTCCAATTCACGTGAGGCCACGTGGGATCGCAGCCCAGCTCACTCTTGGTATGACCGCCTGCAGACGGGCCACACGCCAGCCAGGGGTGAGGGACAAGGCCTGTCGGGCTGACCGGGGCCCATGTGCCCGGGCCACTGCCCATTGCGTCATCTTTCAGTCCTGACAGAGGCTAAATGGCTTAGGATGGGACTGAGCACTAGTTGGTGGCAGGGTAGAGGAAGCAGGAGGAAACTCATGCCAGCAGAGGAGTGACCTTCATGCAGCACCATAGGTGGGATGACACGTTTGTGGAATTCAAATTGGGAGAGGGTTTCTATTTTTCAGTCCAAACTAGCCTGCAAGGCCTGGCATGGTGGCTCATGCCTATAATCCCAGCACTCTGGGAAGGCGAGGTGGGAGGACTGCTTAAGCTGGGAAGTTGGAGACCAGCCTGGGCCACATAGTGAGATGTCTCTACAAAAAATCAAACAAATTAGCTGGGCGTGGTGGTGTGAGTCTGTGGTCCAAGCTATTCAGGAGGCTGAGGCAGAAGGATCACCTGAGTCCAGGAGGTTGAGGCTGCGGTGAGCCACTACTGTGCCACTGCACTTCAGCCTGGGCGACAGAGTGACCCTGACTCAAAAAAACAAAAAAGCCCCCCACCCCAAAGCAAAAACAAACGAAAGATCTTGCAGCAGGAGCTCCACACACATACATAGAAGACAAACATTAACACAGGGATCTTCCTCCTTGTCTTAGTTCATTTGTGCTGCTACAATGGCACACAGACTGTGTGATTTACATAGGCAAGTTCATTTTCTCACAGTTCTGGAGACTGAGAGGGCCAAGATCATGGTGCTGGCAGAGTCAGGGTCTAGTGAGGCCCCTTTCTCACAGGTGGTCAAGACTGTGCCCTCAGCGGCGGAATAGACCAGCCCCACGATAAGGTCTCATTCCCGAGGACCCCGCCATCTTTACTTCATCACCTGATAAAAATCCCACTTTTTTTTTTTTTAGTTGAAGTCTCATTCTATCACCCAGGCTGGGGTGCAGTGGCATGCTCACAGCCACCACAGACTCTACCTGCTGGGCTCAGGGGATCCTTCCACCTGAGTCTTCCAAGTATCTGGAACTACAGGTGCATGCTAGCATGCCTGGCTTTTTTTAATTTATTGTAGAGATGAGGTCTCACCAAGTTGCCCAGGTTGGCCTCAAACCCCTGAGCTCAGGCAATCCTTTCGCCTCGGCCTCCCAAAGTGCTGGGATTATGGGCTTGAGCCACCATGCCTGGCCTAAATTTGGGGGGATGCATTCAGATGACAGTACTCTTCGAATCCAAGCTGGATGTCTCAGAAGACAAAGTCTTAGGGTGAGAATCTCTTTAAATAAGAGAGGGTGTGAGCTCACAGGCCAGCAGCTGTCACCATCAGGAGCCGTGGGTCAGTCACCTATTAGGTGACAGATGGCAGGAGAGAGAAGGCTCTGGCTCTGGAGCCCAATAACCCATCTGGGGGTGGGTAGGGCCAGGGATACCGAGAGAAAAATGTAGCTCAGCAGCCCACCTCTGCCCCCCAAAAAGAAAACTACCTGGGATCTGTGGTAACAGGAAACAAAACCCTTCTCTGCACCAAGGCCTCAAATACCATGAGGACTCTGATTCCAGGAGTCCCGAGGTCTGCATGCCGGGCCTGAGATTCCAAGGACCTGGCTGTTGTTTTGCGACTTGGGAGGCCTTGGGACCATTATCTTCTCTGTCGCTTGCTGCCTTCCCCACAGAGCCAAGAGGATGACCCAGCTGTGGAGTAGCCAGCAGAACAGGTGTCGCCTGTGTCAGGTCTCATCCCTCTCCGGGAAACCCATACTTCCAGAACTTCCTTTACTCAACCAGGAAAGCCCAAGAAGGGATCTAGGAAGGCTACATGTTTTTGAAGGTAGGTGCTGTAGTTTGCTGAGAGGACTCATGTAGTCCAGGCAGTGTGACCCATGGGCCAATGGCATCAGTGGCATTCTGATCAGTCACCCTTGAACTCATCAGAAGGGCAAATTCGAGAGCTCTATCCAAGGCCCGCTGAATCCAAATATGCATTAAACAATACCCTCTCCCAAGTGGCCATCTCAGGGCTGCTGACATGTATGCACATGTGTGCATATGCAGAGGGTGCCAAAAAAAAAAAACACCATATAAACATCTTAAGGAAAACACGGTATTAAAATTTTAATACTCAATAATATACCAAAACATGAATACAAGTCACATTTGACTTCTGCGATTACAAAAGGTGCTCAAGGTGGTTACCATCAGCATCGACACTTCTGATTATGGCAAACTAAAAGTAATACAGAGATAATACTGTTTTAAATGTGTATACATTTTTTTGGCGCCCCTGGTACATGCATACGGGTATGTGAATCAACTGGGACCATTGCCAACTGTTACAAAACTTGGTTCTAACATGAATTTGCTGGGTGACTCTTGGCAGGTCACAACCTCTCAGTATGTTTCCTCCATAAACTTGAAAGTTTTGGTCATCTGTCATGAGGCTTCTTATCCCGGTTTGCCAGGGCCTGTCCTCCTTATTTATTTATCTTGATTTTCTGTGGGGAAGAGGTCTCACTCTGTTGCCCAGGCTGGTCCCTGACTCCTGGGCTCAAGCAATCCTCTGCCTGTTCCAGTTTTAAAACGCAAAGTCCCATGTTGAGAGAACCCCCCACCCCGTATTCATCTCCTAGGGCTGCCCACCCTAAGGACCACAAACTGGGTAACTTAAAACAATAGAACTGTACTCTCTTGCAGTTCTGGAGGCCAGGAGTCTGAAATGAAGCTGTCAGCAAGGTTGGCTCCTTTTTCAAGGAGGCTCAGGGAAAGTACCTGTCCCAGGCCTCTTTCCTAGCTCCTGGAGGTTGCTGGTAATCCTTGGTATCCCCTGGATGGTACATATTCTTCCACTCTGTCCCAGTCTTCATGACAATCTCCCCTGTGTGTCTCTTTCTGTGTCCAAATTTATTCTTGTAAGGACACCAGTTTTTGGGTTAGGAAGATCCAGGATGACCTCATATTCACTTGATTAGCAAAGACTGTATTTCCAAATAAGGCCACATTCACAGGGACTGTAAATTAGGACTTCAGCCTATCTTTTGGGGGGACACAATTCAACCCCCAACACCGCTCAGTTGCAGGCAAGCCGAGATGGCCATTCTACTACACTCTGAAGTCCTGCAATCACAAAATTCCTGCCTGAGCTCCCTCCTTATTCGTAGAAGAATCCTATGCTATTGTTGTCTAGACCAGTGGCTCTCAAAATTATATTCGTGAGCCAGCAGCAACAGTCCTGGGACTTGTGAAAAACACAAGTGTCTTATGACCTACTTGGGGTCTATGGCATCAGAAACTTTGTAGGTGAGGTATGTCTAGTTTGACAAGCCCTCCAGGTGACTTTGACACAGCCAGAATTTGGGAACCACCAGACGGGGTGACAGCATTAACTTGGAGCTGTTACATTTTACAACTTGACACCATGCTCCAGACACAGAAAAGGCTGCATCTCAGAATGATTTCTGTTATGGGATAATAAAACTCCACGTCAGAGCTAAGGAATGTGACCTTCCCAGCTGCTCCAGCTGTAACTCCTGGCTGTTCTTCTACCTAAGCCTTTTAGGGTAAAGTTCAGGACACATCACCCTCATCAGCCACGCCACATAAAGAAGCCACAGATGACTGTGTTGATATCCTTGAGTGACTCCATGCAGAAAGAGGCTGTCTCCCTGCAGGAATAGAACAGGCCAGCCATGCCCAGTTGTTTTGTTCTTGCAAGGAATAAATCAAGAGGCACGGCACTGCCAGAGCCTTCCTCGGGCAGCAGGAAGAACTGGGTAAAAGGTTTTGATTGCCAAGGTCCCAATATTTCTGGAATGCTGTGCTATTTCTTGTGAAGCTACATACCTTAAAAGATAGAATCCGAGACCGTTTCTTAGGTGGTAGCAGTTGTGGGCACTGGAGGTTCTTCAGAGTTATCTCCCAGGCAACCTTCTCCTTCGCTGCTGAGGAGCTGAGGTCTCACTACTCAGAACCTGAGTGGAAAAGTCAGCTGCCTCCCCGGCCAGGACACAATCCACTGAGTTGCAACAAGGTCTGACTGGGCAGGTGTGGGGCTGAGCTCTGAGGACCCCGATTGTGATGTGGAGCAAACCGGCAGCATATCCAACATGAGAGTGACGTCAGGCCTGCAATTTGTTGGTCATCATGGCAGTGGTCTTAGTGGATCATAGCGCTCTTGATACCTTGGGCCAGACTGGAACGAAATATTTCTCACATGTGGTACACTTGCGTGAAGAGATCACGTATGGTGTTCTGTATTGTCTTGTTGGATGTGTAGCCCAGGAATAAGACAGCAGCACTGTAGGGTTCTGGATTCACCCACAATACTGATTGCTGCTGAAGACACACAACTGTGAGAGCTCACCAAGCTTCTCTCACCTGACACTGGGTGAAAGAGTTCCAGATGGCAGTTGGTCAACATGGTCATCCTTAGGACTATGACTTAGTGTTTTCTTTGGGCTTTGGGACTGTTGTAATGGCTGGAAGTCTAAAAGGAAGGGTGGGCAACACAAAAATTGTATTTATTTGCTTAATGTGAATTTGTTTGCTTAATGTAAGATGTTCTCCTCTTGGGATGGGGGAAGGAGGTAGAGGTGGGATCTCCTGAGAAATGTTTTGGAAGGCATCCTGGTGTGTAATCTGGTCTAGCCTGCCAGGTAGCCTCAATGGGCTACTGCCTACAGCAGATAAGGCCAACTGGAGTCACCACAGGCCTTCTGTGAGCATACAAACCTCCTAGAAACACCTCACAGGCTGTGCTGCCAAGGCTCTGGGCATGGGGAGCAATCCAGCACTGTACACACTTCTCAGACTTGGGGCAGCAGCCTGCTGGCCCTGCAGACACGTTCTCGGGAGCCAGACTTCTAAAGGATTGTTATGAAATACTAAACTAAAAGGCAGCAGCACATTCTGGGCTTTCTGAATGGCTTCTTTATCACCAAGTACCGAGTACTGCTGCAATCTGAGTCTGTTTGTATTACCAACGGTGGAGAATATCAACTCCTAGTACCCCTTCCTTGTTAGGAGCTGGTAACAGGTAGATTCAATGAGTATCTACAGGTCAAATGGCATCACAATGCACTGTATGAATGGTGAAGAATTTTAATCACACAGCAACAGGCGCAGTTCAAATCCAAAATAACCTGTCCAGAAGGCAGTGCCACAGAAAGGCTCTTCTACTCACTCATTCAGCAGGTGAGACACCACGGGGAATAGTGCAGCAAGGACCCCTGAGAACTCAATGAGAACACTGGCAAAAACTGTCCCCTCAAAATCAACTTTTTCAGAATAATAAAAGGCGAGCAACAATCCAGGGAGTGTTTAAGAAAACTGGTCAAATCTCAGAACTGTGAGCACTGTGGTGTTTTCACTTGCCCTACTTGCAAGCCCTCCAATCCTCTGGACCCCAGCTCCCTGGTAGCCTTGAAACCAACAGCAGCAATCCCCGTAAAACCCAGCAACTTAGCAGCCACTGGAAGGGTCAAAATGGAGTAGGAGCTCTTTCTCAAAAGAAGGAGCTAATTTGCTCCTCTGGTGGTTCCCTGGAAAACTCACCTACTACAAGGCTAGTTTGTGTGACCTGACTCAGCTCACCTCGTACCAAAGCCTTTTCCGTGGGGGTGTTTGTCAAAAACAATCAGCAGCAATTTGGTTAATACTGAAGCAAACAACAAGCTAATAAAAACTTATAAGACAGCTGGGCTCGGTGGCTCAGCCTGTAATCCCGCGCCTTTGGGAGGCTGAGGT
>NW_007259496.1:610642-613632 GCF_000164805.1 Carlito syrichta
GCCACTGCACTCCAGTCTGGGCGACAGAGTGAGATTCCAACTCAAAAAAAAAAAAACAACAAAAAAAAAACTTATAAGACAAAGATGGAAAATGAGATGGCCACAAGAGGCCCTAAGATGCCAACATGTTCCTAGAAATGCAGAAAAGTGAGCAGGCACAAGGCTGAGCGCTGTTCATCAAAGACCTCAACGAGCTGCAGAGAAAAAGCGCTGAAAGCAAAACTCTCCACTGAGATTTCTATACCCAACAAGACCAGCTTTCTTGAAAAATGGAGAAGACATTCCCAGATAAACAAAAACCAGAGAACTCATTGCTAGCAGACTTGCCCGATGAGAAATACCAAAGGAGTCCTACAGGCTGAAAGAAAAGGACACTAGGCAGTAACTCGAATCCAAATGAGAAATAAAGAGCCCTCGTAAAAGTAACCATCCTCATAGACAAACAGGAGAGACTATATAAATGCATTTTTTTATTATAACTTTTTTTTCCTATTTGATTTAAAAAGGAACTGCAGGGATGTCAAGCTAAGAACAAGGGTGAAGACACATCAAGTGTCTCTTAACAGCTCCTTCAACTGGTATAACAGACACACAGAGGAGTTACAAAAGTGCTCTGCTAAGGCCCACCATAGCCCTCCTGATTTACTAAGTGTTTCAATTAAGGCTCAGGGTGTTTAGGGTATCTTCACAGGAGAGAATATAATCATTACTGGGGAGTACCTCGTCTTATAGAACCCCAAGGTCACTCTGTTTCAGTCAACTGTCACCTAGCCCCATCATCCGCTAGGCCAAAGTCAGCCATGGCCTGCCACCCAGGGAGCAGAAAAGGGCTCCATATTCCTCCTTCCCGTGCCACATCCTCCATGAGTTTCTGAAATTCAGCCTTGGAGCCTTCCTGAAGGCCAAAAAGAAACTCTCAGGAGGACAGAGTTTTCCTTCTTTAAAAGCCATATCCAGTAGCACAAAGGATTAAGGTTTGCAGCTATTTTATTTACAAGTATACATTTAACACAATGAAATAAACACTGATATATTGAAGCCTAGTTAATAGTAGTGTAACAATATGTATCATTTTGATGATTACATTATTTTAAACAACAAACTACACTGAAAAATTAATGCCGATAAAATTCTTGGTCATAATATTAAGAAATACAATATATAAATTGAAAATATGATTGCTTAAAATTTGAAAATGGAAGTGAACTCATTTGTACAGAGTCAGAGTTTAACATAATCTGAAGGGAAGGAAGCTCTGACCCAAATGATATCTTTCAGGTTAACAGAAGAAAAAAGAAGCATAGTTTATCTTAAAGGATAACGGGCAGTTTGCTTCTTCAGGTAGAATATATTCCCAGTGTCCTCAGATTTTGCAGAGAATTACATCACCGAGCACGAAGACTTTCCTTGTGAAGCTGCCCCATCAATTTTTTCTGCCTCCAAAATTATCCTTCTAAAGACATCAACAGCAGTCTGAAAAAGGAAGGAAGATAAACCAATCACAGTGTGAATTTGAAAGCAGAACTGACATTTTACCACAGGCAGGACTGAGGGAAGCTGGCCGCCTGCCCGGCCCTCCTGCAGGTGGAGGCTGAAGAGTTCAGATGAACCCCAGAACGACAGGACCCCCCACCTGACCAGAGACCACCACAACCAGCCTCATATGGAGTTTCTGACCTCCATTTTCATTAGTCACCTCAGGAAGCCCAAGAAATTCTCATTCCCAGACTCTACCCACCATCTCCTGTCCCACTCCATCCCACCAACTCCTGCCCCAGTGCCCTCCGGATTTTTGGAGTCCCTCTTCATTTCTGGTTCTAACTTCCTGTCAGGATGCACTTTCCCAGTAGCCCTTCTTGATCTCTCCTCCCCGGCACCATGAGACCTCAAGTGGGAGGTGCCCGCACACTGCTGTCTTCAACACCTTTCCAGAGTAATTCCTGATCATGTCAATTCACAAATCACCCTTTCTACATCCTGGTCTAAGCCTCAGTTCCAGGGTCAAACCTCCTAGTCCTTTACAACAGAGGAGTCACTGTCACTTGGGGCAGGACATCCTTTTACACTGAAGGGGGACGAGAACTGTTAGTCCCTATCCTTCAAATGCAGTCACTGTGATCATGGAAAAACTGCCCCCGTTCCCAGAATCCCCAGAAACAGTGCCTACTTCTTGTCATTACCAGGATCCGCTCTTGCATCACCCCAGTTTCAAGTATCCCACCACATCATCTTCCTGGCTCACTTTCTCTAGATATCCTGAATGCAACACTTCTCAACCACACAGGGACCTGACTCGTCGACCCTATTTTCTTTTTCTTATCTCTTGAGTGTGTGTGACTTTCACTTTCCTTTTCAGCCAGTTCAGACTCTGTGGTCCATCACTGTATCACTGTACTTCAACACCCTTCCCTGTTGCCAGCACGGTGCCTGCAGTCACACAGCCCAGTGACGACACACATCACCGACTGCTCATTTCACTCCAGGACCAGAAACCTCATGTAGATGCTCGGTGCTGCCCAGCAACCCAACTCCATCTCCTAGGCTTGTCACTCCCCAGTGAAAGGCTTGTCGTTTCTCCTCAAATTTCCCCTATTCTCACACTCAGCCGAAAACCTTGTTTTACAAACTTCATTGGAAAACAGAAGCTGCATTCATAAGAAACTCTACATCCTCCGTTCACCAAACCAACCCATCCACTGGTATCTGGGCTCATATCCTCTGCCCTCTGTTCTGTTGGTATGAATTAAGTGTCTGTGGTCCTAATTAACCTAAAGCCAAGTCCAGGTTCATAAATCAAGTCCTTTTGTCTAAATCAAGGTCACTGGCTTAGGATCACCTGATTATCAGGAAGCAATGCATAGAGAAAAAAGGACTAGATTTAGGCTAGATTTAAAATTTAGTCCTAGTTCTTATAGCACACAAGGTTTAGAGTGATTTTAGAGAAGTCACTTAACCTCTTTGGATCTTTATTTCCTCACTTTTTTTTTTTC
>NW_007259496.1:613652-660069 GCF_000164805.1 Carlito syrichta
GCAGTGGCCGCTCCTGGCCACTGCAACCTCGACCTGCCAGGCTCCAGCGATCCATCCGCCTCAGCCTTCTGAGTGGCTGGAATTACAGGCGCGTGCTACCATGCCCGGCTGATTTTTTGATTTATTGTAGAGATGAGGTCTTGCCAAGTTGCCCAGGCAGGTCTCGAACCTTCGGGCTCAGGCAATCCACTCACCTCAGCCTCCCAAAGGTGCGGGATTACAGGCTGAGCCACCGAGCCTGGCTATTTCCTCACTTCTAAAATGAGATGATTTAATGAGATGACCTTAAGGATAAGGTAGGTACCTAATGAATGTTTGACTTAATTCCATTAAAAAAAATAAAGGTCTCTCTTACTATCTCAACTCTTGGGAACCAGTTACACAGATTTAATATCCCTCAATATCTGAACAAACAGATTTGACAATCAAGGAATGGTTGAGCTGACAGATTAACCTACCAGATACCAAAACACTACTGAACATTATGGAGGATACATATGCAAATAATACTGACTTGAGTCGCAGAATGGATTAAGGGAGATAAAAGAGAAGAAATTAATATTGTTTTCAGCAGGATTAATTGATAAGAGGTCAATGGAGAAGGTTCAATCCAAGCAGGGCCTTTAGGACTAGGGACTTCCATCACAGGGAAAAGGGATAGAGGGGATAGAGCAGGGAAGGATGAGTGCCAGTCACCAACCAGCTCCCAGACTAACCAAGACGGAACCATCTACCCTTTCTACACTAGTTTCCTTACTGAAATGAAAACCTATTCATCTTATTTGAGAATCAAACAGGGTCATAGACTGAAAACACTCTCAAAACTGTAAAACCCCTCATGATGGTAAATAGATAATTAGAGAAGAGTGCGAGGAAAGGTGAGGCATTTTGAAAGTGCCTACTGTGTTTTAGGAAGGTGGGGGTAGTTTGGTATGATTCAAAGCACAGGAATGTAGTGAGAGAAGAAACTAGAAAAGAACAATTACACACTGCACTCAATGCCACACGGAGGGCTGAGCCTTGTTCACAGGTAACGGGCAGCCCATTGACAGTTTCTGAGGAGAGGGTGATATCATGTGATGTGTATCTTTAGAAAGTTAAGGGCAGCGAAGGAATACAAAGGTAAGCAATCTATTGGAGGCAAGAAACAAGCATGAACGCCATAGTCTGGGTGAACAAGCATGGGTCTAAATTAAAGCAACGGAAGAAAAAGGAAAACGCAGTTATGTGAAGTCTTCTGGAACAGAATCTACATCTTTCTTAGGACAGGCCTTCAAAAGAACATCTGCAGGGCTGAAATTGGTACTAAATCCCTGTAAAATTGTTCTTAATCATTTCTATGTTAAAAATAACACATAACATCTGACTCAGTTTCAAACTAAGAAAAAAGGGGGAAGGATTACAGTTATGAAACGAATGCCAAAGTAATATAAGATAATTCCTGTTTCATTTCTATGTCTGGACTTATTTCTGTACCGGCTGTTAATACAAAATAAAAACATTATGTTCACAAAAGGTGGTATTGCCTCTACTATTAGCTTCCTTTATCCTACACATATTCTAGGTCCCATAGGTAGAACATTGACCGAATTTATAAAAACATAAGTAGTATCAACCTAAAGCAACCCAAAGCTTGATATTAGGAATGACAGAAGACTAAACATTAAACAGTAGTGATCTAGACAGTCAAATGATGACTAGGTGGGACACATGCCTGAGATTGATGAGAGCACAACATAAAATGAGGTTACAAGATATGTTACCTGATTTTCTTTAGCAGAAGATTCCAAAAAAGCTGCGTTCCAAGATTCTGCCAAAGCTTTCCCTTCTTCATAACTGATCACCCTAAAAGAAAAAAAAAATCCAGTTAAAATACATTGCTCTTCGTTACATAAAATTCCTATAAATGATTTATGAAACAGGCTTCATTTTGATCAATTTTTTTCTGCATGAAGCAGAATCATGATCTGGCTCAACATCCATCACCAAGAATGTAACACAGGAGCTTTTTAATTATGCCTGCGTGTGGGAACAGAATAGACATGGCCTTATGGGATGATCCATGGTCCAGCAAACACTTCCAGTTCAGAGAATATGACTATATTTTTCAATACTCCAATATCTGTAACAATTTGTTTTAGAGCTAGGTTTCCAGCACCCAAGGCCAGAAGAAATTGTGAAAGGGCTCACAGTTCAATTTGGTTGTCTACAGGCTGCAAGAGTATCTTACTCTCATACATAAAGCTCCAAGGTCATAGGGTCCTTGCCTCTTTGTAATTCCAGCCCTGGTACTCAAAAAATATTTGCTGAATACAAGAGCACACTGCCATTGTCTTTTTTTTTTTTTTGGCGGGGGGGGGACACGACGGACGGATGGATGGACGGACCAACGGACCAGGATTTATTGAGAGGACAGAAAAGCTCCAGAGCAGGAGGAGACCCAAGGAAGTTGCCCTACCTTTGTCTTTTAAGAGTTTGCTTTATGCAAAGTAGTAGATAACCTACAGATAATTTTCTATAGTTTGTTCTCTCTTTTCTGGAGGAATATGAGATTTACACTGCAGTTTTGTTTTTTCTGTGCACGTCCATAACATTTTTGAACAGATAAAAATGCCACAGCTAAAAACAATCGTGCCATCAGAACAGTAATTAAAAATGGGCACTTCAGTGACTAAATTACCTTAGACTGGATTTTATAATTCAATAATGATTTAAAAGTTACGTACCTTTCCATATGCAGGTCTTTCTTATTTCCAACCAACATAATAGGTATCCTATTTACAAGGAAAAAAATCCAAAATAAACTAGTCAGTGCTATATTTTATTGCTCCAAAGACACTATTATAATAAGTTTATCTAAAATAAGAGATAAAATAGTACTACTTACTGTACTTTCCCCACCATATCCAACAATTTGCCATGGATAACTTTAATCACTTCAAAACTACAAAACAAAAAGGATAAAATTAGACGCGCTTTTTTTTTTTTTGAGTTAGAGTCTCACCATGTTGCCCAGGTCGGAGTGCAGTAGCACACTCATGGCCACCGCAGCCTTGAACTATTGGGCTCAGGCAATCCTTTCATCTTAGCCTTCCAAGTAGCTGGAACAGTATGTGCCACCATGCCCAGCTAATTTTTTGATTTACTGTAGAGACGAGGTCTCACCAGATGCCAGGCTGGTCTTGAACCCCTGGGTTCAGGCAATCTTCTTGCCTCGGCAAGATCCCAAGTGCTGGGATTATAAGCATGCTGAAATTTTAAAATGTATGTTATGTAATATTTACAGTGGGAAAAATATGTCATAGACTTCACTATTTTAATATAAACTGAACACAAATAACTCCTATTTTTTCCTACCAATTTTTTCACATGTGCATATATTTGACACTCAGCAATTCTCACTGAGAATATTCAAAGTGAAATAGGTGAGACAGTTATATAGGAAAGTGTAACAATGGGCTGACAAACCACACAAATACAAATTTTAATCTCCCAATTCATTCAGCAAAGAACAAACTGTTTAAATTAAAATTTGTAGAATTTTCTGTAGCTAGAGTGCCCTAAGTATATGTAGTCCGTTCCTCTTCTTTTCTAGGTATATACATTCTCGAGATGGTGCCGATCTCTCTTGGCTTTGAATCCAATCAATAGGCTGACTCTAGGAGGGAGTTGGCTCTCACCAGCAAGGACATCTTGAGACTCAAGTCTGCATTCAACAATGTCACAATGATAACTTGAAATATGCCACAACAGGATTATTTATATCAATGACTGTGGGCAAATGGCCATGAGTCATTCCCACCCTCACCCAAAAAGCCCTTTGTAAACGTTTGTCAGCACACCACTTGCTCTGCCTCAAAGCTTACTCAGCATCTGACTGCTTCTCATGCCTAGCCATCACTGCCTTCCCCATGCCCACCTGCGTTTCAACAGGCCCCACCCTTCCCCTGTAGCCTCTGCTCAGCACAGAACCATAGGACCCTGTTGCAGCAACCAGGTCATGCCTTGTTCAGCATTCTCTGATAGGTGCCCATCTCTACTCCGTCCCAGTGACTCCCAAACCCTGACCTCTAACTCCATTTCCTTCTACTCCCCTCATCCATTCAGGCTCTGAGCTGCACTGGCCTCCTGCTATTCCTCTAACACTTCCAGCGCCTTTGCAGTTGCCGTCCTTGTGCCTGGAATGTTCCCTAGAGATCCTGGAACATGTTCTCTTGCTTCAAGTCTTTATTCAAATGTCACTTCTTAGGCCTCTACAGTTTACATTATACAAATTTACTAATTCCCTTTGCTATTGCTTACCCCTTTCCCTGCTTTATATTCTTGTTAGCACTATCACAGACATACTATTTCACATATTTATCTTTGTATTGTTTGCCCCCCACACCAGAAATAATAAGCTCCACAAAGGCAGGGATTTATCTGCTTTGTTCACTGTCGTATCTCAAACTTTGGAACAAGTAAGCTTGTTGAATGAATCACACACTGGGATTTTAAACTCTGTATACTGTTGCTTTGAGAAAAATAAACTTAACTTGTCCCCCACCCCCCAGCTCTCCGTCGGGTCTAATAATAAGTAGTGTGGGTGTTCAAAGTACTTTAGGTTGCAGTACAGAACTACAATTCCCTCAGCATGTTGTTTTTGCCTGCATTTAAAATAGTGTGGCCGTGTGGGCAGAAATACAGTCATTAGTCATGTGAGAAACAGCTGAAAGAACTAGGACTGTGGCTGGCAGCTTGGAATGGCTCCCAGAGTTCCCCACCTTCCTGGTCACACCTGTTTAATCTCTCTGAGGACTGGACCTAGCAACTTGCTTCTAACAAGCAGAATGTGGCAAAGGTGAGGGACATAACTTCTGAGGTCAGGTTAAAAAGACTGACTTTCTTGCTGGAAATTCTCCAACTCTTCTCATGTGCTTGCCCTGATGAAGAGAAACTCCTGGTAAAGAACGGAGGGCAGCCTCTGGCTGTGGCAAGGAAGAAACTGAGAACCTCAGTCCAATAACTCTCAAGGAACTCCCACAGCTACATAGACAAGCCTGAAACCTCCTTCCCCAACTGAGCCTTCAGATGATACTGTAGCCCCAGCTGACACCCCAGCTGTAGCCCATGAGACGCTGAAGCAGAGGATTCACCTAAGTCATGCCCAGATTCCTGATCCACAGAAACTATGAGATCATAAGTGGCTATTGTTTTAAGCAGCTATAACTTACGGGATAATTTGTTATGTAGCAATACACATAGCTAATATACACTTTCACTTAAAAGCAAATCATCTCTACTGTTGTCTTCAAATATTTTCATTTTGGTCACGTGAAAGCAAAATAGCATTGGTTCTGTGTAAGTCTAATAGAATCCATTAGAATCAAAGGGTAAATACTGCAAGAGGGCAAACTTAGATTTTATTTAAAACAGAAAAACAATTTCTCTGAAACCACCAAGAGCGATCTTAGAATGTAGTGAAGTGTGCAAAGCAAGCCTGAAAGAACTCAAAGGTTCATGTCACTGAAGTTCTATGGATTCATTTAACCTCACAACAGAACTATAATAATAATAATAATAATAATAATAATAAAAAGAAGCCAGGCATGGTGGTTGGCTTTGGGAGGCTGAGTTGAGAGGATTGCTTGAGCCCAGGACTTCAAGACCAGCCTGGGCAATAAAGTGAGATGTTATCTCTATAAAAAGCCAAAAAAATTATCTGGGCGTGGTGGCATATGCCTGTAGGTTGAGGTGGGAGGATCACTTGAGACTGCGATGAGCTGTGATCACACCACTGCATTCCAGTTTGGGTGACAGAATAAAACATTGACTCAAAAAGAAAAAAAAGTGACACAGTGCACTGCACATGAGAAAGGTGTCAGTTCTATACATGCACTTATATGTGCTGGTTTTCAACGTAATACCACTATTGTGTGCTGCCACTACAAAAAGTTCGAGAAACATGGTCTTGGGTATGCAAGAGCTCAGTAGTACACAACAGCTGCCACTAGCTAAAAAGAATACTTGCTAACATAAGTTGTACTAACATTTCTTGGCTATTCATCAATATTTGTGTATTTAGCATACAGGTCTCTAAAAAACAAAACAAAACACCACTCTTCTATTGAGAATGCTTATTAAACTATGGGCTACTAAAAAGTGTTATTGAAAACAAAAGAAAACACACCCACATTTTAGTAAGGAGAAACAGTCAAAACTTGCAAAAGTACTACTGAGATGACACAGCAAGCCTTTTGTCCTCTGTTTTAGATTATTAAGCCATAGTTTTTTCATATATACAATGTCCTTGGTGAGCAAATTTTCATATTTTAAAATCAAACTTTATGTATTTTTCAATTTCCTCAGGGACAGATGCTATGATTTTTGAATGCCATCTAATTTATGTCCATCAAAAAAGGGAGATATAAAAAAAAATCAATGGATGATTAAGAACATTTTCTACCCACTATTTTAACACGTCAGAGCAACAATTTGTAAAGTAACCAATACTAATTATTTTCTAAAATAATAAAATTATTTTATATAAATCTTTAATAAAATTATACCTACAAATAATTAAATAACACTTGAACAGTGTTTTTCAAACAATTTAGTGAGATAATGGCAATTCATTTAAATAGAAAAACTTAGAATTTACTGAGCATATGAAAACAGAACATCAGTTATGTATGAAATATGCCAAAAAATGTATACACATTTAAAGAGATGCTATCTATGTATTGCTCTTAGTTCACTGTAATCAGAAGTATCTGGATGCTGATGGCAACCACTTTGAGCACTTTTTTTTTTTTTTAAAAGATGCGGGGTAGAGTTCATGATTAGGTACACAAATGTTGATTATGCAGGTACCTCTTTAATTGTAGAAGTCAAACGTGACTTGTATTAGTCTTTTGCTATTGGTATATATTGAGTATTTTAATTTTAATACAGTTTTTTCTTTCTTAAAATGTGTAAAATTTCTTCAGTACCCTCTGTATAAATTTTTAAAACATAAATTGAAAATTAAATCTTTGCACAAGTATTGACAGTTTTACTAATTAAAGTGCTTTTGTAAGTCAATAAGAAAACCACCAAGCCCCAAATAGTAGACAGTGGTTTTATGCTTTTAGTGACAAGAATATAAATCAATCAACAGGTAGAGAGTTATCCTTCCATTGTTGAGCATGGCATATGATACAGTCAAGATCACTATTTTCAAACAGAGGCAATAATGGAAAAATGTATATTATCTGGCAAGTAAAAATATACAAACATGAAAAAAGAAAATAGCACTCAGACAGCAAATAAAATTATGTTTAAAACAATCCATGAAGACTAAAACAAAGCCCAGAAAAAAATACACCAGGATACACCTTAAAGTATGTTTCCCTGCCATGGAGAAAAATGTTAACCTACAGCAGACTGAATTTTCATTGGTAGTGGAGTGTGTGAGGAGAAGAACCCAGACACTGTCTAGCATGGGAGCTCAAGCCACAGGTGGCTACTGAGCACCCGAAATGTGGCTAGTACAACCGAGGGACTAAACTCTTAATTTCGTTTAATTTTAATTAGTTTAAATAGCCACCTGTAGCACAGATATGGAACATTTCCATCACTGCAGTCTATTGGCCAGTGCCAGCCTTGACTGTGGAACCAGAGAAATGAATACGAATCTCAGCACCATCGCCATGCAACCTTGGACAAGTTACTTTACTTCTTTGTCACTGAGTTTCTTTCTATCTAGGTAAAGTAGGAAATAAAACATCTCTGATGAAAGATTATTTAAGGTAGTGATGAAATGAAGTAACACGTAGTATGTAGGCAAGGAGCACAATAAACATGTCACACATACTCGATAGATGCTAGCTATTCACCAAATCCCTCCACTGGCACTGATATTTTCCTGAAGTCTTCAAAGACAAGCTGTCACTGTGTCCAGAGCTCTGCTGCTACATCCAGCCAGCTGTTCTGTCCACAGACACAGACCACTCCTCCTCATGACAATATATGCCATCCTGATAACAGAGATGACACATGAAATATGTGGCTAGAGGAACCAATACTCATTCTTACAAATAAGAAACAGTGGCTCCATTTTTATGTAATAAAGTGAGCTCCTTACTACTGAAAGTTTTATGTTCATAAATCCAAAGGATTAAATATTTAACAAACTGAAATCCCCAAATTGTATTAGAAAGTCTGTTTCCCATTAATATGGTAAAAACACACACAAAATAAAACCCATTTATACATTTTCAATTTCAATTAGCAGAAAAGTTCAAAGCAGAAATGGTAGATAGATGTTTAACCATTATCTATCTAGGCAGTTTGAGGTAAGAAATAGTTTTTAATTCTGCCAGTGTAACAGAACATTTACTGGGACGCTTTCCCTCCTGCTAACGACACAGTTGCTCCAAGAGGAAATCATCAAAAACCATTATGCCTAATGATTAAGTCTAACTGTCATTACTACTAATTCCAGCATAGTCCTTTAAAAGGATTAATGTTATCTACGTGAGGCTAAAGCAAGCAGCAGGAGCCTTACCTTTTGATTGATGTAACAGAATACACAAGAATATAACCATTAATGTCTATGGAGTATGTCTGAGGAAAGATGGAATATTCATCCTGTGGAAGAAAACAATAATTACCTTTGAGTAAAGTCTTCATAGAGCATAACAATTTTTTTTTTTTTTTTGAGTTGGAGTCTCACTCTGTTGCCCAGACTGGAGTGCAGTGGCCACTCCTGGCCACCGCAGCCTCGACCTGCTGGGCTCCAGCGATCCTTCCGCCTCAGCCTTCCGAGTAGCCGGAATTACAGGCATGAGCTACCATGCCCGGCTGATTTTTTGATTTATTGTAGAGGTGAGGTCTCACTGCCCAGGCGGGTCTTAAACCCGCGGGCTCAGGCAATCCACTCACCTCAGCCTCCCAAAGGCACGAGATGGATTACAGGCTGAGCCACCGAGCCTGGCTCAGCATAACAATCTTTACCCAAAGCTTCTCCATGTATTATTTGAAGAAATCAAAATAAACATAAAGTGGATTAGAGTATTAGTCCAGATACACACTCTATACACCAAATATTTAAGAATGGTTTGGAGGTGATAATGTGCTTCAAGCCAATATTCAAAAAGGACTGGCTGTCCTAGGAACTTAGGGGGAAGGCTGTGGCATCTATAATTCTCGGAAGAGAGGATGATGGAATACAAAGATGACTGGTGGCTCTGTGTTCTTATATCAAGAAGCAAGCACTACCACATTTCTTTTAAGGAAGAAAAGTTCAGAATCTCTTAGACCTCACAGGAAATTTGCAAATCCTATTGGTTTATTCCATAAATCTGTATTTTCATATTTGAAACTATCATATTATCTGACCTATTCTGTGTATGTCAGTCACAATGACCAGAGTATCAATCTATGGGGTTGCTAGAGGGCTGCCACCAGTATTTAAGAAAGAGAAAACAATAAAAACACTGTATTGACTGGTATATTCAGACTTATGGAAACCAAGTATTTCCTGAGCAACTTCAGGAAATAAAAACAAAGGTGTATATTATGTAACAGCTCAGTAGTTCCTACTTTTAGAAAGCAGTTTTATGAAACTTTGCTTTAGATACAGAATTATTAAGGTACACAAAAAGTTCTGACGTCGGTGCAGTTTTCATCAGCAGGCATCACTGTCTGGTGCAAACATTTCATTCTCATTTGAAACAGAATTGTCAACAGACCGCATGTCCCATGCATTATTATAGAAAAATCACATGATGGCACCATTAGATTAAGCAGTTGTCTTTTTAACTTTGCAACCAACAGTACAGTTACAACTACTATTCACGACAGGCCAGAATTACTGCCCTAATACAAAGTTCTTGGAAAAAAAAAAAATCAAAGAAAAATTAAGTTTTACTATTAATTCTTTGATATAATAAAGAATAAAAACAAAATTCCAAATTATCTAGTCATTAACTCAGTTACAGTAGGTCCAAGTTTAAAGTACCCTTTCCCTAAAGGGAAACAACAACTAGTTATAAGGTACGACAGAGGAAAGAACCCCCAGCTGCAAGGGCAACCAAAATAAAAAAAAGAATTCCTAAAAATAAATTTAAGAAAATAAAAGCATATAATATTTAAAAAAACCTTAAAACACTCCCAAGAGACAAAAGACTTAAATAACTGAGAACAGTTTGCTATGGTATTAAGCAAAAATATGTAGAATCATCAGAATATCCATTGATTAATACTAAATTAATATATAAACATAGCATGATTCTGGTTTGTTTTTTTTTTTTTGAGTTGGAGTCTCACTCTGTCGCCCAGACTGGAGTGCAGTGGCCACTCCCAGCCACCGCAGCCTTGACCTGTTGGGCTCCGGCGATCCTTCCGCCTCAGCCTTCCAAGTAGCTGGAACTACAGGCGTGCGCTACCACACCCGGCTAAGTTTTTTGATTTTTTTGTTGAGATGAGGTCTCCCAAGTTGCCCAGGAGGGTCTCGAACCCACGGGCCCAGGCAATTCACTCACCTTGGCCTCCCAAAGTGCTGGGATTACAGATTGAGCCACTGAGGCCAGCCGGTTCTGGTTTTTAAAAAATATACTTTCTGAGAAAAAATAGGGCAGGTGAGTGAAAACCATAAAGTTACAGTAACTAAAATAATACTGTACTAGCTCATGAAGAGAATAGACTGAAAAACCTTAAGACTCAAATAGATGAGAATTAGGCACATGATAATATTGGCATTCAATCAGTAAGGCTAAAAACGAATCTTCGACAAAATGTGTAGGGACAAGCACAGAGTCATCTGGGGTGTGGATGGCTAAGCCAATCTCTAATTCACACCTTGGCCAAAACGTATTCCAAAGGAATCAAAGATTTAAAGTTGAACACTATGTGCACAATAGACGGGAGACTTTATGTGAAACAAAACCATTCTTCATAGCCAAAAACCTCTCAAATGATAACCATAAACAAAGAACAAATTAAAAACAAAACACTGCAACTCAAGTCCTATGCTAAATACTAATTCATTTTCTTCACATATCAAGGGATCTTTCAAATCAACAAGCAAAGACCAACTACCCAAGATAAAATATGGCAAAGTACACAGACTGACAGAATAATTCACAGAAAAAATACAAATGTCTTCAAACATGAAAAATCAAAGTCCCTGCTAAGAAGAAAAATACATGTTAAAATCACATTAGGATGCTATTTTTCACCTATCAGATTGGTAAGTATCAAAGATTTGGTAATACGTTGTGTTGGTGAGTGTTTAGGGAAACAGACACTCTTATTCACTACTCATAAGAACATAAACTGTAGCCCTATGTCAGCCCATAGCCAGGAAGTTTTCTTACATACATACTATCCTACATCTAAAACACCACCTGGGATGCTCACTGAAGCACTGTTGGTATCAAGACTGGAACAATTTGATGATCAGGAGTTACCTTATGAGTTATTCAACAATTGGATATTATGCAGCCATGGGGGGAAAAGAGGTCACAAGTATTTATGTAGAATAATCTCCAAGATGAAGATATTATTACTTTTTATTTAAAAAGAAAAAAAACTTAAAAATTCATGTATAAAATATCTTAAAGGCATACACTATAAACTAATAAGTGTAGTTGCTGGGGAAGTTAGACAGCTAAGGTAGAAAGTCTTACGCTGATTTATCCTTTTGTGTTATTTTATTTTTGTACCATATCCATATATACCTATTTTTTAAGGAAACAAATTCTAAAGGTAGATTTGGTTACATTATAAACTGTTAGTGACTCATTTGTCACTGAGTCTACTCTAATTATTAATATAGAATAAGCTACATTTTTTGGGGGGGGATACCTCCCATTCTTACTCCAAATGAATTCAGTGTACATGCTCTCACCTTAAAATCAGGCCAAAACAAAATATTTCATGTAATCTAAAAATAATCACTCTGTATTTAACTATGTTCATTACCATCTCTAGCTGAGCAATTAACTAAGCTCTAGTGTTATATATATATACTGATGTAAACTACTAAGTAGTAATAATACTTGCTATCAAGTATTGCTATGCAGCAATTTACTGTGTACAATCTTACACCTGAAATGTGTAAGCTAGTGAACAAATTTACTACAGAATCTTCCCCTTAATCATCTTTCCCTACTACAACTAGTCTTTATTCTAAAACTGGTCCAGTAAGAATGCAATTTGAAAAATAGCTCTTGGAGCAATAAAGGTATATATTTTTTCCTCATCCAGTTTTCAACAGAATGAAGGGTAAAACCATGACAGGGCATGTCTGTGTTTTGCCATCATGAATGAATTGTAAATACTAGCATACCTTTTATTTTACTATCTCCCAACAATAAATATAACCTTTAAGAACTCCTAGTTGGAATGAGAACAAATCATTCAACATAGATAAATTTGGATATATTTTGTGCAAAAATTCTCTAAATACTTGTATCCATTAGTGATAGAACTCAAAGAAGCAAGACAAAGCTGGTAATATGACCACTACTTGTCATATTTCACATCACATACTCTCTAAAATTTGATTCTTTTGGTTTCACTATTTGTATTACTGTATCTATAAAACGACTGATGCCCAAATGTACATTTATGCTTTAGATCAAAACAGTACCTCAGGAGAGCACATCTTCTAATTTGATAAGGGGAATCAATATAAATAAACTGAATCTCTAGAAAAATATTTTCAAGGACAGCTCTCCAAGTATGAAAAGTATATGCGCTTCCACCATGCATGACTCTTAATGTCCAGAGTTAACATGTTAGGTATCACTCTAGTCTCAAGAGCATAAAGGTCTACAAAGAGCACAGCCTCACTAATGTCAATGGAACAATTCTGTGAAGGTAGATAATACGATTATCACCATTTCATAGATGAAGGCTCAGAGGCACAGAAAGGCTCATTCACTTTCTTAAGGTCAGTAGGTTAAGTAAGAAAAGCCAAGATTCAAACCCAGGCCAGTGTAACTCCAGAGCCCAAACACCAAACAACTATGAAACACTGGTTCTTTAACTGGCCTGACATAAAATATGTTTCTAGGCCGGGCTCGGTGGCTCCAGCCTGTAATCCCGCGCTTTGGGAGGTCAAGGTGAGTGAATTGCCCGAGGCTGCGGTTCGAGACCTGCCTGGGCAACTTGGCGAGACCCCATCTCTACAATAAATAAAAAAAATTAGCCGGGCATGGTCGCACGTGCCTGTAGTTCCAGCTACTTGGAAGGCTGAGGTGGAAGGATCGCCGGAGCCCAGCAGATCAAGGCTGTGGACTGCACTCCAGTCTGGGTGACAGAGTGAGACTCCAACTCAAAAAAAAAAAAAAAAAAAAAAAAGTTTCTATAGTTATATTTCATGGAAGTAATCTGTCAATTTACATCTTCATCCCCACTTTTCAGCATCTTAAAGAAGAGTCCAAAGATATAAAAGCAAATTGAAATCCTGACAATTCAGGCTTCCATTATAAATGGAATGGCTGTATTTCTTTGCCCAGGACGCTCTAAGTTTATACCTGTTGTCTCAGCATAATTATTAGTCACATCCTCTCAATTTTAAAAGTGTCTTAGTTAAGGCAATAAAGCATATAGTCACCTTAACTATAAAAGAAAAACACAAACCTTAAGAATCCAACACAATTTCCTACCGAGGTGGCTATTCCCCAATAGTTTCTAAGATGATTCCTGTCATCTGTGCCATGGCTCCCTTGTGGAGAGTCCTATCACTCCCCGGCCCCTCAAATCCCACTCCAGCAAGTGGACAGGTATCCTGAGAATGAAAGCCCTGGAGGGTTCTGCTAATAAAACCATCGAGATCAAGATAGAGATGTCTGACTACTAAAGTATACTCTATCACCACCAGAGGGAAGTGTGGTGAATAAGGAAGGCTCATGTTACAACTCTGTGTACAAATCTCAAAGAGATACACAATTATTGTCTTTGAAGCTTTCAAAGTGGAAATTACAGGATTTCTCCAGTGCTGACACCCACTCGATACAGTTATTTTCTTGCTTCCCTGGGGGATGGGGGATAGATAGAGTCACACTTTCTATGCTCACTTCAAAACATAAAGCAGAGGGAGTCATTACAAACCCACAGGACAGGTCACACTACTCCAATTTCCCAGGTTCCAGAAAATCAGCCTCCATTTAACACAGCAGACCACATCAAACTACACTCATCCTCCCGCTAATCTGATTCTTTGTGGATTCTAAGATGCAATGGCAGGAGAGTTAGGAACTGAATTCCAGCCTTTCTGCATTTCCAACCCTCCAGTGAACAGGGATACATTCAGTCTAACAGAATGGTTTCTAGTAAAAGCAGGAATGGGTGCCATGGTAATGGGACAGCTAAGTTGTCAAAAGGGCTTTTCTTTGTTCCTCTTTCCCCCTTACTTCCAGTCAATTCCCCCAACAACCCATTCCACACATCTCTGCTACATTAACCTGTGAATATCATTTTTGTGGGGTAACCTAACCTTTGGCAATTTCCTATTGTATAGCAAATAAAATCAAAACTCCCGAATCTAGTAATCACTCTCAAACTGTCCACCAGATAATGTAAATATATAAACTCAAGGTAGCACTCAAACTGGATCTTGGACTCCAATCAAATCAGTGTTTTATAGCCCAAGCCCTCACACGATTAAATCAGTTTGTTTCTGCCCTATGTCTCTTTCATGTCCTTCGCCTACAGAAGATTTACTTTTGCTCTTAATATAGGAGAACATATGTTACAAAAAGAAAGAAAACACTAATTGTCTAACATAGAACTGAAGGTCAAAAATAGAAAATCACTATCATGTAATAAATATTAACCCTCACAATGTTAAGAATATATTTAAAACAATTCTGAAGTAAAACAAGTTATTTGAAAAACTGCTGTAAATATCTTAGAAAAGACAAAGTAGACAGCATATTAACAATGCTATATACACGTGCTCCTCAATTTATGATGGGGCTACATCTTGATAAACTCATTTTAAGTAGAAAATATTAGAGTCAAAAATATACTTAATGGAGTAAACCCACTGTAAAGTTACGAAATAATAAATTGTACTATTGAAAGTCAGGGACTTTCATGTCTACATACAATATGAGGGGTTTCTTGGCATGGTGTTGTGTTTAAAAATCAGTGCTAGGGCTAGGACTGTCAGATAAGCGGTATAAGAGTCTGAGATACCAGAGGTCACTTACTTGCCCAGCTGTGTCTACAAGTTGAAGATGATATTCTTGTCCATTTACTGTGATCAACTTTGTAAAAGCTACAGGAAAAAAGGGAAATAAACATTAGTTAAAAAAATTAAAGCACTAACCCACTTAAAGTTTGAACAAAGACAACCCATCAAACACAGTCCCTAATAGTGTCACAAAAAGGTCCGATGAAACAAAAAAGAACAAATCACTGAGTTGTATGGATCTTCCCCTAATTTCATTATTTAACTAAGACACACTCTGGCTGGCTAACATCAAGCTTGATAAACTTTGATTATTTTTCAAAGAAACTGAAATTAGGCAACAATTCATATCCTATAAAAATAATTTGAATGCACGGTGGCAAGTTCTTCCTTTTGTAAAAAAAGTGCAATATACTATATAGTTTGAAGTCTAGAATCAGCCAAAAACACAAATGTTTTCCACTAACTTAGAGAAATTCAGGCACAAAAGCACAAACAGCTAATATTAATTGAAATGCTAAGAACTTTTAGTACATAAAAAAGTTAACTGCTTTTGTTTTGTTTTTAGTTGGGGTCTCACTGTAGCCTACACTGGAGTGCAGTGGCATGATTACGGCTCTCTGCAGCCTCAATCTCCTGGACTCAGGTGATCCTTCCACCACAGTCTCCTAAGTAGCTAGGATTTACAGGCATGTGCCACCATGCTGAGTTAACTTAAACAAAAATTTTTTTTTGTAAAGAAAGGTCTTGCTATGTTGCCTAGGCCGATTTCAAACTGTTTGGCTCAAGCAATCTTCCCACTGTGGCCTCCCACAATGCTGGGACTACAGGCATGAGCCACCATTCCTGGTCAAAAAACATTTGTGACTGGCAAATGTTTTACTTTCCTAACACTTAGAGCAGGTGAAAATTTAAAAAAAAAAAAAAAAAAAATGAAGCTGGTTGCTGCAGACTTCTGTTATTAAGCACAAGTGAAATGGTCTTTTCTAAACTTTCACCTTTTACACAATACAGGTGAAAGTTGCATACATATCTAGTATTTGCCCCAAATATCACTTTGACTAGCATTCCATACTTTGTATTTTTATTCAGATTAAACCCAAAAAGATAGTCTTCCACGATGAGATATCATGGATTCATCCAAGGAAAGTTCTTGTTCAGGTTTGTACACAGTGTTGAACTTATTTAAAACATAATTTATTACCGGTTCAATAATAAATTATTGTGTAACCTGCTTGGATTTGACTGGATTTCTGCATTATTGGAAAAATAAGAAACCACAAAATTTGTAGGAATCTATTTCGTGCCATTATTTTTGAAAAGACAGGCATCACAACTGACGAATCTGTTGTGTTAACCAATAATCATGGTATTGTGGTTTTCTTCACTTGTCCCATCAAAATATTTAATGCTAGAAATTATTTTATCTTAGACACTGTAGTATTGCTCCACTTTTTTTCTTTGAACATTTATATCTGTGTTGTTCCTGATCATACTATCTGTTAGTTTCAGTTGCAGTCAGTTCTATAAAATCATCTCCAATAAATAGTTCAACTTCACTTACACTGTGAGGATCATTTGGAAATATCTTGACACCTGGATTACCAATAAACACTTCTAAGTTTCTTTTTTTTTTTTTGAGTTGGAGTCTCACTCTGTCGTCCAGGCTGGAGTGCAGTGGCCGCTCCCGGCCACCGCAGCCTCGACCTGCTGGGCTCCGGCGATCTTCCGCCTCAGCCTTCCAAGGAGCTGGAACTACAGGGGCGTGCTACTATGCCCGGTTAATTTTTCTGATTTATTGTAGAGATGAGGTCTCACCAAGTTTCCCAGGCGGGTCTCAAACCCACGGGCTCAGGCAATTCACTCACCTCGGCCTCTCAAAGCACGGGATTACAGGCTGAGCCACCGAGCCCGGCTCTAAGTTTTTTTTGGATCGTATTTTGTCCACTCAATATCTGATTCATTCTCATCAGTACTAGATTACTGTCATAGGTTATCTACATTATATTTCTTTGTTTACACTGCATCATTATATCACTGTCTATCACTAATATGTTCACTGGATCCACCTTTGACCTCAGAAATCTCATCAGCACGTATTTCTTCATTTTCCATAATTATGGTAAATTATTTTTAATGAAGCATGAAAGCCCTGAAATATCAAGATACAAGTATACAACATTAATTGCAACAAAATAATGACCAACATGCAATTTTTGTCAACTATGTAAATCAATAACATTGTGCATTCAATATCAGATAATTATCTCAATTAACTTTCTCCCTGCCTGACTATTCATTTTCGAGCAAAATATAGTAACACATACATATGACAACGTTGCAGCATTCAGAAACAGAATTTTCAAAGATGTAAATTCACATCAGTGGCAACCAGGAACAGAATTTGGAATGATGTAAATTATATCAGTAGTCGCGAATGAGTTAAATTTTATTGACAGATTAAAACAGCAACAAAACAGATGCTCTGTGGTGAAGGCATTATTCTCACTTAGCTTAAGGATCCAAGCAATTTGTCATAACTTATTTTCCCCACCAAGGGAGGAAAAAAAGTAGACTCAAATAACTTCCGGAAAATTCAGAATTCTGGGGAGACAGACTTCAAGCAAATATAGACAAAAGAGGAAAGAACTACTAACAGTAACAATATAAAAGCAACCATTTGGAATCCCAAAAAGGAAGCGGCACAGATTTCTTCTGCATACCTGGCACCCCAGCCATCTTGGCTCATGATGAGTTCTTTAATCTCCCGGCTGGCCATCCTACATGATTAGAACCAGGCACGAAAACCTATCCCCTGCACAGTCGACAGGACCCACTCTATCCATAGACGAAAGGCAAAGGAAAAACAGGCAAATGGAAATTATGCTAGAAAACTCTTAAGTGATAAGGAGGATAGATAGGAGATCTTATCTGAAATATAGGAGATCTACAGAGAAGAAAAGATAGCGGAAAGAAAAGCAATAATCAAAGAAAATCATACAGCATCATACTTTTCTAATGCAAGCAGGGATGTCAGAAGTCAGGCAAATAAAAATTTCAGACCGACTACATAAACCAACAGCCATACTATTATCATTCTTGTACCTTTTCTGAAATCATCACTGTAAGGGAATAAATTAAATGAAAACTAAATCAGAATATTTCAAGATGGGGAGAACCTATTATAACCTGTTTCATCAATTCTAAGAAAAAAAGCTAACGTATTTTTTTCACACTGTATCTATCTATCCTCTTTGAACTTGGGCTGCATCTTGCATTGCTGGAGTTTTCAATCACTGTCAGCCAGGGGGCAGTCACGATGTATCTGTAGGAAAATCTTCAGCCAGGAAGATTCAGGAAGATCAATAAGTTTTAGATTTGATGAAAAGTATATAAAAAACTGGTGAGCAATAAAACCAGTGACCTCCAATTAGAACCAAGTAACTGTGGTGATGAAGTATAACATAATTATTATGACAAGATTATTGAAACTCAACATCATTCATTCATTCCAAAACTACTTCCTCAACACCTATTATCACCACTAGCACTGTTCTAGGTGCTTGGGATGCAGGAGTCCCTGACACTCAGTACGCTCAGATCCCAGTGAAGGAAGATACAGACACACTCATGCACCCTCCCATCCTGTGTGCTATTTTCTTGGTACTTGGAGTAGAGCATTCAGGCAGAGGTTAAATAGCAAGTGAAAAAAGCAAGAATGCCAATGCAGCTGAAGTTGAGAGAGAATGGCAGGTAGGTAACTAGGTTGGAGAGAAGGCATAAGGCCTACAGAATTTTGGATTTTTATTCTGAATGTGATAGGAAACCAAGGTCACCTTGGCTACACTGTGAATAACAGACAAAAATGGACACAGGAATATTTGGTAGGAGCCCACAATATAGGGACCAATGTCGTGATTATACAGATTACTATGATATATAGATGATGCTGCTGACCTGACTAGAGGGGAAGATATTCTGGATGTATTTCAGACGCAGAATCAAAAAGATTTTCTGACTGACTGGAAGTAGGACAGAGAGTCAAAATGATTCAAAAGTTTTTGGCTTCAGGAATTGGGTGAGCAGAGTTGCCATTTACAAATACAAGAAACACTTTAGGAAGAATCCTGGGGACAGATAAAGAAGAGAATTAAAAGTTGGGTTTTAGGTATGCTAAGTTTGCAGTGCCCATTAAATACCCAGGGGGAAATGAGGGCATTAAATAAAAAACTCCAGAGCTTAGGGGAGAGGTTGGGGCTGAGAACACACATGTATTTTTCCAGCAAATTGAGGAGAGGGGAAGATCACTAGAGAACAATTGCAGAGAAAAGGCCTGAGACAGGGCACTCTACATTGCCAAGCCAAGAAAATGCAGAAGATTCAGCCAACAAGAATAGGGAAAATACTGACCAGTAATGGAAGAGAAAAAGGGTAAGAGATGTAATCGTACACAGTATGTAAATCAAATAAAATCTTTAATAAGTGTCTGAGTGGGCCGGGCTCGGTGGCTCAGCCTATAATCCCAGCGCTTTGGGAGGCTGAGGTGAGTGGATGGCCTGAGCCCGCGGGTTCGAGACCCGCCTGGGCAACTTGGCAAGACTTCATCTCTACAATAAATCAAAAATTAGCCGGGCGTGGTAGTGCACGCCTGTAGTCCCAGCTACTTGGAAGGCTAAGGCGGAAGGATTGCCGGAGCCCAGCAGGTGGAGGCTGCGGTGGCTGGGAGCGGCCACTGCACTCCAGTCTGGGAGATAGAGTGAGACTCTAACTCAAAAAAAAAAAAGTGTATGAGTGTATCTTTGCACATAAGAGAATGTAAATCCTCCTGCGTGTAGCAGCACAATGAAATTGAAGGGCTTCCATCTTGCTGTCATGAAAAAACAGTCTCTTTTTGCTACTACAGAAAAAAGGAATGTAAACTAAGAGTTAGGACCAACCAGGAATGGATTCTATGGATTCTACTTTGCTCTCTAGCTTCAGCACCATATAGAACTGGAAAGCTGGCTTGCTCCTGACTTTACTTTCCTTGAGCCTTTTCTATCTTTTTCAATCACCGGAGAAATCAATCAATTTTCAACCTAAAACCCTAAGATTTCCCTAAGCAGACTAGGAGTTATTTAACTAGAAAAAGCTACTGAGTCAGGTAATAGAGGTTTCTGAAATTTAATATTCACAAAGATTTGTGTTACTATAAAGTACAGTGAGGACTCTTAATTCATATCCTATTAAGAAGTCTACAGCCAGCAGGCAATGTCTGATATAGCTGCAAACACCTAACTGAAACATTTCAATTTTCTAAGGCACATATCATATATCAATTGAGCTACCTTGAGATGGTAGAAGTTGTGAACTGCTGCTCTTCTTGCTTTTAAATGATAAACTACCACTAGTTTAACTTCATCATATCAGTTTAGTTTGTATGAAGTCTTTGATTAATACTATAGTAGATAATAAAGTATATTTGCATAAGCAGTACTTCTGGCCTAAAAATTTCCCCAAACTAGAAAATATATTGGTTTTACTGATATTATTCTATCTCTACTGTTAAAAAAGATGACTCAGGCCCAGAATTTTTGTTTTTACAGTGACACTTCACAGAAATGTGTTACCACTGAATGTTTGCTATATAAAAAGCCTGTTCTGTATTGCAAAGTGTAAGGCAATTACTAAATTATTTCCAGATCTAGAGCACTGGGTCTTTTAAAATCTTAAGCCATTCATTTATTTAGTTGCTAACAACAGGTTCATGATAACCTGATCCTTTTGTTTTAATTCACTATTATCATTGAACAATGTTTTTCTATCAAATAGTGGGGGAAAGAGTGGAATAAAGGCCTTGCCCTATATTAGGTTATCAGAAATATAGTAAATAGGTGAATAGAACAATGTCTGAACATACCTCACAAATTTTTAATGGATAATATACTAATATTTATTTCTGTTCATGTCTAAAGACATTAAAAAACAAAGACTGAATTCATTCTTGAGATGAAAACAAGTCTTACTGAACATTAAGACAGGAAAAAATGTAAAAACACAATTAAAGATGATGTCGACAGCCTTGTAAGGTCATATCATTCTGTTTCTGAGCTAATATCAAGTTGCATAAGTTGGCCTTCTGATCCATCACTTAGCTATAAAGAAAATATGTTTATACACACCATTATTTTCCTCCCACCTCAATTTTAAATGGCATAAAGATCTACAATTATCCACTTTTATAGGCAGAGCTTACCAAAACTATCTTCTATTGTTCTACAAATAAAATTCCCAAATGAGCCATATCCTTTTAAAGACACAAAACCCTAAATTGCTATATATAGCAATATTAAAGTTCCAAATCATAGTTTTCTTCTTGTGTTCTTTTTCCAGTGAATAGAAAACCAAGTCTGTTCACCTAGCATTCATATGACTCTGCTCCTCAAATTTGCTCACTGTTCTATAATGACCAGCTAAGTGAATCACAGGATGTGGCTGGGACCCTGCAGATTCTAGCAGAGGTTACTTTTAAACATGGGTCCCAAAGTTAGTTAATCAACCAACAGGTTTCCTTCTCTGCTAACAAGCACACTGGGACACAAAGGACAGCCAAATATTTTAAGCCAGGGACTGGCAAACATTTCCTGTAAAGGACCAGGTAGTAAATATTTTAGGCTTTGTAGGCCATCTGGTCTCTTCTGCAACTATTCAACAACTCTACCATTGTAGGGCAAAAGCAGCTATAGACAACATGTAAAGGAATGAGCATGACTGTGTTCCAATGTTAAAATTAAAAGATGCTAAAATTAGAATTTCATATCATTTTCACATGTCACGGACATTATTCTTCTTTGGACTTTTAAAAAGTACATATTTATTTTAGAGATAGGGTCTTGTCTTTCACTCAGTGATACAATCATAGCTCACTGTAACTTCAAAGTCCTAGGTTCAAGCAATCCTCCCTCCTTCCCAAGTAGCTAGGGCTATAGGCATGTACTATCATGCTTGCCCAGTTTTTAAAAAAACTTTTTTGGGGGTAGAGGTGGAGTCTCACTATATTGCCCAGGCTGGTCGCAAACTCCTAGCCTCATCATGTCGAGGTCACCAAAAAAACAAAACAAAAAAACCCCAGAAAAACCAAACAAACTCCTAGCCTCAAGTGATCCTTCTGTCTCAGTCACCCAAAGTACTGGGATTACAGGCATGGGTCACTGCATCTGGCCTTAAAAGTAGCTTGGTGGCTCAGCCTGTAATCCCAGCGCTTTGGGAGGCCGAGGTGAGTGGATTGCCTGAGACTGCGGGTTTGAGACCTGCCTGGGCAACTTGGCGAAACCTCATCTCTACAATAAATCAAAAATTAGCCAGGCGTGGTAGCATGCGCCTGTAGTTCCAGCTATTTGGAAGGCTGAGGTGGAAAGATTGTCGGAGTCTAGCAGGTCGAGGCTGCAGTGGCCGGGAGTGGCCACTGTACTCCAGTCTGAGAGATAGAGTGAGACTCCAACTCAAAAAAAAAAAAAAAAAAAATTTTTAAATATGAAAACCTTTCTTAGCTCTTGGGCTGTACAAAAGCAACTGGTAGGCTTTCATAAGTCAATCAGGTTTTGATGAATCCCATGCTTATGTTCCTGAAATCTTAGATAAATCCCAGTCTCAAGAATCTGAGAAGACTGACTCCAGGGCTCACCTGGGGTTCTAAGACACTTGCAACAAGATCAACTTCCCACAACCCAGCTTCCATGGATGAAATGGTTTCAGATTCTTCTTAGTAATCCCCAGAATCAAGGTGTGTCAGAAAGCTGGGCATAGTGTCATGAACCTATAACCCCAGCTACTTGGGAAGCTGAGAGAGGAGGATCCCTTGAGCCAAGGAGTTCAAGTCCAGTCTGGGCAACATAGTAAGACCTCACCTCTTAAAAAAATATTTTTTTTTTTTGGTATCATTGTCCTAGAATTCTTCAGGAAGATTCTGAAACCATGTGATCAAAATTAAACAAAGTAAAGGTTGGTTCTGGTCTTCCCTGTTTTTTTCTCCACATGGCCTGAAATGCCAACAGGCTTTCTGAGTCAACTTTTTTTTTTTTTTTTTTTTGAGTTGAAGTCTCACTCCATAGTCCAGGCTGAAGTGCAATGGCATGCACACTCACGGCTACCCTAGCATCAACCTGCTGGGCTCTGGCGAACCTTCCGCCTCAGCCTTCCAAGTAGCTGGAACTACAGGCGTGTGCTACTGGGCCTTGATAATTTTTGATTTTATTGTAGAGATGAGGTCTTGCCAAGTTGCCTGGGCTGGTCTCGAACCCACGGATTGAGGCAATTCACTCGCTTTGGCCTCCCAAAGTGCAGGGATTACAGGCTGAGCCACTGAGTCAACTTCTTTTTAAAGCTGCAACTGCTCTCTCCAATCCCATAATGGCTCATTTTTTCCTTCAACTCTTTAGGATATTGCTTCTATAAGAGTAAGGAAAAAGAGATCTGAAGTACTTTCATTTTTTCAAGCTTGGAATCCCTGAAAAGGGCAAGAGCTGGGGGTGGGAGTGGGGAGACAGGAGACTGCACTCTTCCTATTCCTGTTTTGAAGCATATTATGGAATATGAAGGTTCTAATACTGGACTGGATTCCTACCGACTTGAATAACAATTTCTATATGGCAGGGGATGTGGACACAGAATGCAAAATCTTTCCTTGTAAAGTGGGTAAAGCTTTTGTAAGTTTTCTTTGAATCCTACTGAGAGAAATACAGAATTTACCTCCTGCAAGCAAAGCCTCCATGAATGCACAATGGCTATTTTACACAAAAGGAGGTTTCTCAGTTTTTAAGTACTTGAAAACAATACTTACTGTTTTCTATGGTTGGATCGTAGGAGTCAACAAATTGGCCTTCAACAAATTGAATTGTCAATGAAGATTTCCCTGTAAGAGAACAATAGTTTATTATGTATTTGTATATTAAGGCAAAAATTTTAATTCATTCTACCGCTGTATTTAAAAAATCACCCTAACAGATGAAGAAACTGAAGGTACTGGAGTCAGAAAACATTCCCTTAATTGACATTTGAGCAATTTCAAAAAATGACATAAATTTTATCAATTTACTTTATATGCAAGAATTTTAAGCAATTAAGCTATTACAAATGAAACTTCTGTGACATTAACAAATACTACTGATCAATATGCATATCAGATATTGTTAAAGGCAAACTCTTTTTTTTTTTTTTTTTTTTTTTTGAGTTGGAGTCTCACTCTGTCACCCAGACTGGAGTGCAGTGGCACGCTCCCGGCCATCGCAGTCTCGACCTGCTGGGTTCTGGTGACCCTTCTGCCTCAGCCTTCCAAGTAGTTGGAATACAGGCGCACGCTACCATGCCTGGCTAGTTTTTTATTTATTGTAGAGATGAGGTCTCACCAAGTTGCCCAGACAGGTCTCGAACCCGTGGGCTCGGGCAATCCACTCACCTCAGTCTCCCAAAGCGCAGGATTACAGGCTGAGCCACCGAGTCCGGCTGGCAAACTCTTAAATAAGATCTAACGTAAGCTAATTCCCTCTAGCGTCCTTGAAATTTGGTTATTTAACTTAAATATAAAAATTAATAAAAATGATTAATCTCTTTGTGCTCTTTCATATACGACTTAGAAGTGTTACCAGTTACAGCTTCTAAAGATTAATCTGAAACCATGTAACAAGCCTTTCTTTTAAAAACTCCATGAAGATAGAAATCCGAGCTCAGTCACTCAGTATCAAAGGCTTAGTTAGCAGTGTCTGAACGATTAAAAAATGTTGTGAATTTCAGAAAATTACCAGTAATAATAATCAAATTCATATGATAACAAATCAACAACTAGAGGTCTAGCTTCTCACCTCTCTATTTGTTACCTAAAATTTCTACTGGAGGACTTTAGAACAGGGTACGTGTCCTGCAAAGGAATCATGAGAGAACACAGTCCAAATGACTTTATCACCAGGAAAGCAGAAGTGGTCCCTCCCTAATTTCTCCCCCAAAACCTTCCTTCTCTTACATCCTCAGAACATCATTAAGCAGCACATGCTCTATACGCTTGCCCTACTTTACTTCCATCTGCAAAAGTTGTGCAGTGAGAGCGAAGGAGAAACATGGTAACACCAAGCTTACATGCCAGAGGTCTCTCCTCCACAGGCAGATACAGTTCACAAGGAGTGCAATGTTTTCATGCCAAAGGCATTCCCTGTATACTCAAAAATTGTACTATTAAAAAGCTAGTTTAAAAGTAGAAACTGCTGGGAGACAACAGGAAAGCCTACCAGCTGACAGACCTATTCACTCCTCGCCAGCAGCTCAATATAGAGTTCAAAATGTTTCTAGAATTACTAAAACTGAAATTATTCTCCTCATCACATCCCTTTCACTCCTGCCAAGTTCCTGTCGGCGTTGTGGCCCCTTTATTCTAGCCACCCCCCTCCCCACCTTTGAATGACTCCCATTTATCATACTGATCTGAGCTCAAATGTTAGTAGTTCTACAGAGAAACACTCTTCAAGACCACCAGACCCATCTAGTGTGAAGGTAGCACTCACTGCCTAGCTAACTTGTTTTAATATTTTAAATTATCAAGTTATCTGAAATGAATTTCATTTAGTGATCACGCCACTGAGACTAGCTCAGTGCTGACACACTGTAGACACTTAGATTTCTGAACAAATAAATGAAATTAGAACTCAGATGTCCTACGGTCACTCTTACACATTTAGGTACTAAAAAAGACCTCAATTTTATACAAATGAAGTAGGAAATAGTTCAACTGAAATTAAGAAACAATTCAACTAATATTTATACTCAATCATGGGCCTGACTATAATATAAAACTATAACAGTAGTTCTGGAACTCCACAAATTTCAAATGAATTGTATTCAAAAGAAGCCACGTTATATATACGCTAGTCCATAAAGAAGAATTTAGCTAAAAATATGCCAAACTATTTTATGTTTATGAAAATAGAAGGGGGAAAATCCTCTTTTGTTAGCAAAACTGAAAAATTATAAGGAAGAAGAAAATTCTTATTTACATTGAATGCTATTGCTTGAAGAAAATACGTTTAATTAGGAAGAAGATAAAGAGAAACTTCTTAAGGCCTTTTGAAGGGTACTTCTAGGGATTCTGGTGGGCTTTTGATACCCTTATGTAGGGTCTGCGAGGTTTTTGGGTGGTTTTTTTTTTGCTTACAAATGCAAAGAGAGAGATCATTTTTTTCCCTAAAGATAAATGAGCAAGAATTAAAAAAAAAAAAAAGGAAAGAAGGGAATGATATACGTGATCAACTCCTTAAGAGATGGAAAACCAGCACGAACATCCTGACTTGCAGGAGTGAAAGGAAGTCACATTCAAAATGAAAAAATGAAACACATTAAACAAGATAATATAAGATAAAGTGCAAATATGGAATGAGAGATAACAAGTGGATCAATTTTAAAAATACAATTATTATTACTCATTCAAAGAGTCCCCCATTTGTATTACAAAGGGCACAAATTATTTGGCAAGCTAAATTAACATTTAACTTGAAGTTATCATTCTGGCAAAAGCAGACAATGTAGTCTAATCAAAATCAAAATGCCCTTGACAGCCAACCGTTATTTTCCTGAGTAGTAAACTGGAATACCAGAATTCAAAACCTTATTCAGGGTGTAAACTAGATTTCTCAATCAGACTGCCCCTGTGAGAAAGGTATTATTCATTAACAAAAGTGGGATGAAGAAAAACTAGATTCTTTCGGGTTTCTTCCTCTAAAAGCATTAGAAGGCTACATTTGCTGACACGCTGTCTTTTGCTGTTTCCATTAAAAAGTAGAATAATTATACATTAAATGATAATTAATCTTCATGAATAAATCTCACTGCTCATTTTCAAGTGTTCTCAGTTCTGGTTGTTGTATTTTGCACAGTTTGCTTGCAGCCACAAAAAGGCACTGCAAATTATGTTCTTCGCTATTATCACCTTTTAATTTTGTCTTTCGGTTTTTTTTTTTTGAGTTGGAGTCTCACTCCGTCGCCAAGACTGGAGTACAGTGGCTGCTCCTGGCCACCGCAGCCTCGACCCGCTAGGCTCCAACGATCCTTCTGCCTCAGCCTTCCGAGCAGCCGGAATTACAGGGGCGCGCTACCACGCCCAGCTGATTTTTGATTTATTGTACAGATGAGGTCTCGCCAAGTTACCCAGGCAGATCTCGAACCCGCGGGCTCAGGCAATCCACTCACCTCAGCCTCCCAAAGGCGCGGCATTACAGGCTGAGCGACCGAGCCCGGCTTAATTTTTAATAACTTCATACATTTATTCTGACTTTTGTCCTTAAGAAATTCTGGTTCTGGGGCCGGGTGTGGTGGCTCAAGCCTGTAATCCCAGCACTTTGGGAGGCTGAAGCAAGGATTGCCTGAGCCCAGGGGTTTGAGATCAGCCTGGGCAACTTGGTTAGACCTCGTCTCTGCAACATACCAAAAAATTAGCCAGGCGTGGTAGCTTGTGCCTGTAGTTCTGGCTACTTGGAAAGCTGAGGCAAAAGGACTGCCTGAGCCCAGCAGGTTGACGCTGGGGTGGCTGTGAATGTGCCACTGCACTTCATCCTGGGTGAAAGAGTGAGACTCTGACTTAAAAACAAACAAACAAACAAAATTCAGGTCCTGAAACACTAGCTATTTGCTGAAGATGATCTCAAACTCCACATCAGTTTTTTGGAGAAATGTTATATGAAAACACAGGAGTGATTCCAAATAAACAGAAAAGTAGCACATACCCACAAGTGTTTATCCTCACACAAATAATTCATTTATTAGCAATCACAGCTTACTGCAGCCTTGATCTCCTGGGCTCAAGTGATACTCCTGGCTCAGTCTCCCTAGTAGTTAAGACTACAGGTACTAGCTGCCAAGCAATGTTTTCAAACCAGGAGAGTCATCTAACGAGTCACACCTTTTTTTTTTTTTAAAGTTGGAGTCTCACTCTGTCACCCAGACTGGAGTGTAGCGGCCACTCCTGGCTACCGCAGCCTCGACCTGCTGGGCTCCGGCGATCCTTCTGCTTCAGCCTTCCAAGTAGCCAGAACTACAGGCGCATGCTACTATACCCAGCTAATTTTTTTGATTTATTGTAGAGATGAAGTCTCACCAAGTTGCCCAGGCGGGTCTCAAACCCACGGGCTCAGGCAATTCACTCACTTCGGCTTCCCAAAGCACGGGATTACAGGCTGAGCCACTGAGCCTGGCCTTTTTTAATTTTTATTTATTTATTTATTTTTAATCAGTTTTTATTATGGTTTTGTGGAGTACAGTTAAGGGTTAGGTGTACAATTATGTTTCATTCAGGCACCCTGTTGATAAGAGGTGTTTTCCCAGCCCCAGACAGATATTTGCTACTGTTAATCCCATCCCCTTCCCTCCCATAGTTTCCCAGTACCGTCAGTCATTTTCTTATAGTATTACATTGGATGTTCAAGGTCCATTATATGAGTGAGAACATGTGATATTCTGATCTTTGTTTCTGTGAGAGGTCACTCAGTATTACAGACTCTAGTTCCATCCAGGTTGCTGCAAAATTCATGATTTTAAACAGGACATTTTAAAAACCCACTTCAATACAGGTGCTTTGTTACAAAACCAAAAAAGAAAAAAAAAAAATGGAAAGATTAATCTCTTTTAGAAAAATCAGAAAAATTTAAGAAACAAAGTATGTGCTTGATTTTAAGACTTACTAGGAGTCTACAGTAATTAAAACAGTGTGGTATTGGCATAAGGACAGACTAATGGAAGAAAATACAGGCTCCAGAACTAGATCCATACATATGTATGATCAACTGATTTTCAACAAAGTTGCAAAGGCAATTCAAGGGAGAAAGAATAGTCTTTTTTTAAACAAATTGTGCTGCAACAACTGGATGTCGATATTAAAAAAAGAGAAAACCTGATTTGTAACCTATAAAAAAGTATAGGATCAAAACTGGATCATAGACCTGAAAGTAAAATCTGAACTATCAAGCTGTTAAAAGAAAAAAATAGAAAAATAAACTTTGTGACTTTGAATTGGATGAAGATTTCTCAGGTATAAAAGCAAAAGCACAATCCATAAAAGAAGAAAAATGACTAATGGACTTCATCAAAATTGAAAACTGCTCTGAGAAAGATGCTTGTTTAAAGAATGAAAGACAAGCCACACACCTAAGAAGAAACGAGCAAAACACATTATCTGACAAAGGACATGTATTCAGAATATACATAAGAAACTTAATAATTAAGAGCAAAAGATAGGCTGGGTATGGTGGCTCAAGCTGGGCTCAGGCCCAGCACTTTGAGAGGCTGAGGTGAGAGGATTGTCTGAGCCCAGAGGATCGAGACCAGCCTGGGCAACTTGACCAGACCTTGTCTTTAACAATAAATGAAAAAAATTAACTGGGCGTGGTAACGCATGCCTGTAGCTCCAGCTACTTGGAAGGTTGAGGTAGAAGGACTGCCTGAGCCCAGAGGGTCAATGCTGGGGTGGCCATGAGCGTGCCACTGTACTCCAGCCTGGGCAAAAGAGTGAGAGTTCAACTCAAAAAAAAAAAAAAGCAAAAGATTTGAACACTTTTAACAAAGAAAACATTCAGATGGGAAATCAGCATATTAAAGACTCTTAACATCATTATCTGCTAGGGGAAATGCAAATTAAAATCACAATGAGATACCATACACCTAATTAAAATGGCTAAAATAAAAAATACTGGCCATTCATTCCAGTGCTTGCTAAGATGTATAGTAACTGATTTTCTCAGCCATTGCTGGTGGGAATGGAAAATGGTACAGCCACTTTGAGAAAAAATTTAGTAGTTTCTTTAAAAAGTTCTTTCAAAACCTACATTTACTGTATGACACAGCAATCCATTCCAAAAGAAATGAAAATGTATGGTTACACAAAAGCCTGTGTGTGTTTATAGTGGCTTTATTAATAATTTCCCCAAAGTGGAAACAAATCAAATGAGCTGCAACAGGTGAATGGATAAACAAATTATGTTAAATCACACATAGAAATACAGTCATATACAAGGGGGACTGGTTTCAGGACCTGAGTACATCAAAACCTGAGCATACTGAAGTCGTAGTCAGTTTTGTATGAAAAGTCAGTCCTGAGCACACACAGATTTTGTATTTCTGAAAAACTGTATTTTCCACCCTTGTTTGATTTGGGGGGGAGAGGGGAACCCACACAGGACTCTTGTTCCAAAAGTCAACTGTTCTACTCAGCATTAGAAAGGAATGAAATATTGATATACACAACATGCATAAATCTCTAATGTGTTATGCTAAGTAGTCATACGCAAAAAGCTACATATAAATGATTCCATTTATTTGGCATTCTGGTAAAGACAAAACTATAGGGAAAGAAAACAGAGGGGCACATGGGCACAATATCCTGACTGTGATTAGTTACGTAACTATGTGTTTGCCAAAACCCTACAGCAGAAAGGATACATTTCCTGTATGTAAATTACATCTCCAATTTTTTTTTTAAAAAGAAGTTTCACCCTTACCTCATACACAAACATTGAAATGGATCACAGACCTAAACTTAAAAGCTAAAGTTATAAAACTTCTAGACAAAACGTGAAAAAATTTTTATGATCTATGGATAAGCAAAGATTCCTTACATAATACAAAATAAACCACAAACAACAAAATTTGATAACTGAGTTTCATTAAAATTAAAACTTCTGCTCAAATACAGTAAAATGAAAACGAAAGTCACAGATTAGGAGAAAATATTCATTTTTATGTCTCTCTCCAGAAAAAGACTTTTATTCAGAACATATAACTCAATTAAAAGAATCCAATAACATAGGCAAAAGACTTGAACAGACACTACACAATATATTAAAATGACAACAGGTATTAGGCCAGTGGGAGACTTCAAATAAAACTGTAACCTGCTGAGGCGGAAGGATCAATGGAGCCCAGCAGGTCAAGGCTGCATGGCCGGGAGCGTGCCACTGCACTCCAGTCTGGGTGACAGAGTGAGACTCCAACTCAAAAACAAAAACAAAAACAAAAAAACTATAACCTATCATATGAGAATAGCTGAAGATAGAAAGACGTCAATACCAAGTATCAGTGAGGATAGGCAGGTAGCAACTAGAACTCTCTCATCTGTTGCTGGTGGAAGTTTGAATGGTACAAATGCTTTAGAAAGCAGTCGGTAGTTTCTCATAAAAGGATACACTTAACATGTATGTGACTCGGCGATCCCACTCCTAGGTATTTACCAAAGAAAAATAACTGTATGTCCACAAAGACTTTTATCACTGCTCAGAACAGCTTGACTTTTAATAAATACCACAAACAAACTCAAATGTTCACACACAGGCAATCAGATAAACGAATTATGGTAAATTCATACAATGAAATACTACTCTGCAAAAAAGAAAACTACTTACACACAACATCATGGATGAATCTCAAAAACAGGCTTACTGACAGACAAAAAATGAGTATATGATTCAATTTATGTGACATTTTAGAATAAGAAAAACGAAGCCACAGTGATAGAAAGCAGATCAGTGCTTGCCGGGAGTGGGGATAGGGTATGAGGGACCGACCTAAAAGGAGCATGAAGAAACTTTCTAGAATAATGGACATTTTTTTTTTTAATTTTAATTTTTTTTTAATTTTTAGAAAGCAGGATTTATTGAGAGGACAGAAAAGCTCCCACAGTGGGAGGGGACCCGAAGGGGTTGCCTATGTTTTGTATTTTGATTGGGATGGAGGTTATACAGGTAAATAAATCTGCCAAAACTCACCAGCTCTACACTTAAAATGTATAAAAAATTATGCCTCAATAAACTTGACTTAAGAAAAAGAAAGACAAAGACAAGTTTGTTTGTTTGTTTTAAAGGAAGCCAAGGCATTTACTAATTGTTACTAAGCAGTATGGAATGGTGATTATTAGCTATGTGACTTTAGGCAGGTTTTGTGAGTCTGTTTCCTCATCTGTAAAATGGAGAGATTAATAGTACCTACTTCATAGGGTGGTTGTGAGAATTTATTTTTATTTATGTATTTATTTTGAATCAGGGTCTCACTTTGACACCCAGGCTGAAGTGCAGTTGCACCATCATGGCTCACTACAGTCTCGACCTCCTGGATTCAGATGATCCTTCCATTTCAGCCTCCTGAGTAGCTGCTGCTACAGGTGAACATCACATTTGGCTAATTTTTTTTTTTTTTTTTTTTGAGTCGGAGTCTCACTCTGTTGCCCAGACTGGAGTGCAGTGGCCGCTCCTGGCCACCGCAGCCTCAACCTGCTGGGCTTGGGCAATCCTTCTGCCTCAGCCTTCTGTGTAGCCGGAACTACAGGCACGCGCTACCACGTCCGGCTGATTTTTTAAAAATTTATTTATTGTAGAGATGAGGTCTCACCAAGTTGCCCAGGTGGGTGTTGAACCCGTGGGCTCAGGCAATCTACTCACTCCAGCCTCCCAAAAGTGCGGGATTACAGGCTGAGCCACTGAGCCCGGCTTGGCTAATTTTTATATAGACAAAGCCTCGCCATGCTGCCTAGGCTGGTCTCTAACTCCTGGGCTTAAGCAATTCTCTCTCTGTCTGCCTCAGTCTCCCTAAGTGCTGGGATTACAGGTGAGAGCTACTCTGCCCAGTCAGTTGTGAGGACTGAATGAAAATAGAGAACATCTGATACATAACACATGCTCAATAAATCTTATACTAATACTACTATTGGTAACTGCTCTTAGAAATAACCAGGAGAAAAAAAGTGTTTCCACAATTATATGTAATAACTTAATCTAAAATTAAGGTGATATACAGCAACCGTTTAAGCTAATGCTTCAAATTAACACTAAAAAATCAACAAATATAACAATAAATACACAAACCCATAAAGTAGAAAACTACTGTTTAAAAACTTAGTGACTGAAACCAACCATTCCATTTGCTCATGTTTCTACAGCCAAGGCTGAGCTCACTTGTAATCATTCTTTGCCTAGTGCTATTCAGCTGGGAGGGTTGGGTCTTTACTCTTTCCACGTGTAATCTAAGGTTTTCTTGCGTACCTTGAGGCTCTAAGAACACAAAAATAGAAGCTGCCATCTTCTTAAGGCTTAAAGTCTGGAACTGGCACATCATCATCTCTGCTGCAGTCTGCAGGTTCAAGACAGTTAACCAGGCAAGGGCAGGAATACTTAAGAGGGTGCTTTGTTGGCAGCCAACAATAGAACAGACGCGAATAACACAGACTTGTATTGCAAACAGCAGAAAACACTGCAGGATTATAAATGGACTGAAACCTGAATATATCACCATTATTAAAAGGGCTGGAATAACTGTATAAAAGTCCCTTTAACAATGTGTTCCTTACATGATACACAATGCCAATTCTATACTTAACAATCATAAGCTCCCACACAGTAAAAAACATGGGAGGACTAGTCGTTGTTGCTTTTTTGAGGGGGAGGGGAGGGGTAGTTGTGTATGTCTGTCTCTCTCTCTGTCTCTCAGGGTCACCAATAAAGTGTTTTGAAAAAACACACTACAGCATTTTAATTTTAACAGGGGTGCAAAGTTCCCCTGTGTTTTGAAAAGGTGCTCGCAGGAGTCTAATACGATACTCATCCTCACATCACTATCATACAGTTAGGTAAGAGCATGTGCTACAGATCATACAGATCTTAATTATTTAGCAGAACCTACAGGTGAGACACTGTTAGTTTACAAAACATTTTCTCATGAATTTGCTCACTTGTTCCAAAGAGTTAACCAGGTTGACATCTTGTTCTTTCTTATAATCATTCCTCAATTTTAAAAAGTGTTAGGAAAAAAAGATTAAAAAAACTGAGGTGCAATTATTATTATAAAGACAAAGCAGAGTAAGTAAAACTGGTTCATAAAATTATTACTCATTCAAATATTTATTGAGTACCTACTATTGCCCGCTATTATGCTACCATATATATTCCACTGAGGACAAAATAAGAAGAAATAAGTTTAATTATATAACATGAAGGACTGAGTTACATAAATGAAGACTTACTAATATTTTTTTGAGTCGGAGTCTCACTCTGTCACCCAGGCTGGAGTGTAGTGGCATGCTGACGGCCACTGTAGCGCAGTCTTGGCCTACAGGGTTCAAGTGATCCTTTCACTTCAGCCTTCCAAGTAGCTGGAGCTACAGGTGTGCACCGCCACATCCAGTTAATTTTTTAAAAAATTTACTCACCATGTTGTCTGAGCTGGTCTTGAACCCGTGGGCTCAGGCAACCCTCTCGTCTCAGCCTCTCAAAGTGCTGGGATTACAGGAGTGAGCCACCACACCTGGCTAAGACTTATTATTAATTGCCAGGTTTATTAAACTAAAAGGAAAAAAAGTGCTACTCAAAAAGGCCACAGAAGAGTTTCCCTAAAGAGTTTAAAAATAGAATAGTCATCTCGATGGTTTAGAGATAAAGCCAAGTTGGAAGGCCAGAGGACAGACCTGTAAACTGCAGGAAATTAAATGTTTGCCAACACAAAAGACTGATTTTTACTAGAGTACAAAACTGGGGGGGAAGGTTGGGGGTAAGAGGTGAGAGGGTAGGAAAGAGAGGAAGGCAAAGAGAAATTCTCAAATTATAACACAACCTTCAACATATTAAAGAATATGAAATTTAAGATTGATCAAAACTAGTAGTAAAAGTATGAGGACAGTGTGATATAAAATAAAGCAAATTCATTATTCCCGTGAGGCTAAAAATATCCATATTTACAAAGATTATTTCTTCAGAAGCTCTTAAAAATCTGATCTGACCTAATTTATCAACACCAATTCAATCCTCACCATACCTGGGCTGTCCAACACGGTAGCCGGTAGTCATACATGGATAGTGAGTGACTGAAATGCAGTTAGTTCTAATTGAGATGTGTCATAATGTAAAATATATACAGGATTTCTAAGATCTAAGTGTGGAAAATGTAAAAATATTCAATATCCATCACATATTAAAATGATAGTATTTTGAGCAGACTGGGCTAAATTAAATATATTATTACACTAATTTTACCTTTTTAAAAAACCTTTGTTTTAAAATGTGGCTACTGGAAAAAATCTAAAATCACATGTGGCTTATATTTCTATTGGACAATGCTACTCTATAAGCATATGAGGGAAGATCCAAAAAAAGCTCAGAATTTTTCTTTTTGGGGGGGAATGGACCCCTTGTAGTACATTCAAAATTTGTTCCTTCAGATCAATCGGTCAACAGAAGTTTTATCTGGATGTTTCTAGAAGGTTGAGTCACGATTTGCAGAAGAAATGTCCAGAGTTTTGGCACACAGGTTACTAGTTCTTCTACATGACAATGCACTTGCCTACACCCAGAGTGTTGAGTAGTTTTTGACGAAAAAAACGGCATGATCCCGTGGCTCCACCCTCCCTGTTCATCTGATCTCATCCCAGTGCCCCTTTTTTGTTGTTTCCCTGGATGAAAAAAGTTCTCAAAGGGAAATGTTTTGCTGATGTGAAAGAGGTGAAACCAAAAAAATGGAAGAAGCATTGAAACTGACAAGTTTCAAGAAAAACTGACAAGTTCAAGAACTGTTTTCAGCAGTGGAAAAAGTAAGTGTATTACATCAGAGAGGACTATGAAGGTGACGTAAATTTAAACATATATGAATAAATACACAATGAGGGGTGGGTTCCCTTTGTAGTTTAAGGGAACAGGAGTATTCTACTTGTATAAATTTAGCTCTAGAAAGACTTCCATAGAGGTCTAAAAAATATGAAAGGCAGGCTCTTTTTGTGCACAGTCCATTTTTGAGGATACTGTCTATCCAGAAACATGGTTAGATTAAGAATGCAATTTATTATTATATTTATTATTATAAAACATACCAATATACTTCTGCAGCAGTTATGCCAAACAAAAATGTCTAGAGCCCAGTTGCCCATTCTCCCCCAGCAGGAATGACAAAAACATCCTTGTACTTAGATATGAGTGGGCAGTGTTGAGCATGTGGGGCCTCCTGGGTCCTACAGCCTCATTTGTCTCCAGAGCAATAACCCTGCAGTGCGTGAGGGTATGCTGGCTCAAATCCTTGGGCAACACAAAGACCCAGGGGCAGCAAACCCTCAGAACCCTAGTTGCAGGCACCACCACCTGTCTCTAGGACCACGGGAACTATGTGGGTCGTGCGAGGGCCTCTTAGCCAGAAAGCAAGGCAAAAGTGTGGATCTGGTAGGTGTGTAAATGAATCTGGTTCATCCTCTAAATGTGGTCCTGTTCTACCACTGCTCATTTTAGCTAGTAGTAGCACAGAAATCTAAAGGTTATCCTTAACAGTTTCTACAACAAAAAGTCTTGTCCATTCTTTCTCTAATTAAATCTCAAATGTGTGTCTCTTCATCTCACCTACACTACACTAATCCACGACACCTTGCTAGTCTTCTCATTTCTACTTCCTTACCATCTCTATTCACGTCACAGAACGGTAGAAGGGCTCTTCTGGAAGATACAAGACAGGATCAACAAACTACAGAACAAGGGCCAAATCTAGTCCATAGCTTGTTTTGTTTTTGTATAGCTCATTGGTTAAAAGGGGTTTTTTCATTTTTAAGTGGTTGGAAAAAAATCAACAGCATTTCATAATATGTGAAAATCAGATGAAATGTGAGTGATCTATCCAAAAATAAATAAAGTTTTACTGGTACTCAGTCACATCCATTTGTTGATGTATTGTCTATGACTGCTTTCATGCTACAAAGGCAAAGTTGAGAAGTTGCAACAGAGGTCACATGGTCTGCAAAGCTTGATATTTACTATCTGGCCTTTCACAGCAAAAGTCTGCTAATCTCTGGTACAGATCATTACCTTCTTTGTTGCTTAAAACCCTTCAGTGCCTTCCCACTATTTCTAGGAAAAAGTTTAACATTTTCAACAGGGCAGACAAAGCTGTTCTTGACAGATAACTGGCACACAGATAAGTCTTAACTTCCTCTCCACTCACATCTCACCTTTTTCCTGGTTGGCTAGAGAGCCACACAGCTTTTTAAAGAGACAATTCTTCTACCCTCCCCCCCCACACCTCCACCATGGCCAAGCCGGCTCTCCCTTTGTTTATTTCTCTCAAGCACCTATCCCAATTGTATTTAAAAATTTGTGCAGCAACTGGTTACACAAGAGGGGAAGGATCACTGGAGCCCAGCAGGTTGAGGTTGCAGTGGCTGGGAGCGGCCACTGCACTCCAGTCTGGGCTACAGAGTGAGACTCCAACTCAAAAAAAATAAATAAATAAATAAATAAATAAATAAAAATAAAAATTTGTGTAGCAACTGATTCAAGACAGCCAGCTCTGGAACCACTGGCAGAGTTTAAATCCTGGCTTCCTTAGTAAATGTTTGACCTTGGGCAAGTCATGTAATCTTTTTGTACCTCAGTTTCTTGATCTGCAAAATAAGTACAGTAACTGTACCTACTCCATAGAGTTTAAACAGTTAATACATGTACATTAAGATGGTGCCTCAGCTGGGCTGGGTGGCCCAGCCTGTAATCCCACGCTTTGGGAGGCTGAGGTGAGTGGATTGCCTGAACCTGTGGGTTCGAGACCCACCTGGGCAACTTGGCGAGACCTCATCTCTACAATAAATACAAAATTAGCCAGGCGTGGTAGCGCACACCGTAGTTCCAGCTACTTGGAAGGCTGAGGCTGAAGGATCGCTGGAGCCCAGCAGGTTGAGGCTGCGGTGGCTGGGAGTGGCCATGCACTCCAGTCTGGGTGACAGAGTGAGACTCCAACTTAAAAAAAAAAAAAAAAAAAAAAAAAAGAGGGTGCCTCATACCAGTAAATGCTTCAAAAACATCAACAATTGTTGTCAGTAGTAATAACTGTTTCTTGTGGCTCCCTTAATAGACTGAAGCTCCTTAAAGGCAAGGATTATGACTGCCATAGCCTTTGTGAAGGGTACAAAGTAGAGACTTAATTTAATTTAATTTATTCCAACATTTAATGAACACCTACTTGAACGCCATGTAACACTTTAAAACTCACCAATGGTTTCAGTGATTCAATCTTCTGGGGGCCCATAATCCTGTATAGCTGATAAAATTTCTAGTCTCCTCCAGAAAACATGCACATGATTTCAGGGAGAGCTTAGGAACTCCAAGTTGAGAGACTCTTCTCTAGGCTGGCAGTGTTCCTCAACATATGACATACAGAACCAGAGAGTATGCTCTACCTGTGTTTGAGTGTTCAGCTGAGTTGATTCACATTGAAAATACAGTCAACTAAAAGCCCTAGGAAAGCAACCCAGGTCTCTCAACCTTCTGTGTACACAGGTGATTTTTTTCCTGAAATGTAAACACAAGACTTTATGTTTGTGGCTGAGATTCCTGTCGCCTTCCTCTCTCTCCTCCAAGAGCAACCTAAGTGATGCTCTGGTCCAAAATCTTTGCACAGCTCTCAGATATCAGTATCAGGCATTCCTGCCCCCTGGTGTAAACAGGGTCATAGGAGCCAGGTGAGAGATTCCCCATACTACAATCAAGGAAATTTCCTAGAAGACAGATTGGAAATTCCAGTGTTTTCTCACTTTCAACACAGCCAACTGTGGTAGTATAGCCACCATGGTTCTTTTTGCCCTTTATGTTATTTAACCATTCACAGAAATCACAAAAGACAGCCAGGTGCGATGGCTCACGCCTATAATCCCAGCACTCTGGGAGGCTGAGATGAGAAGACTGCCTGAGCGGGTTCAAGACCAGCCTGGGCAACTTAGCAAGACCTCATCTCTACAATAAATAAGAAAAACTAACCAAGTGTGGTAGCATGTGCCTACAGTCCCAGTTACTTGGAAGGCTGAGGTGGAAGGACTGCCTGAGCCTAGCAGGTCAAGGCTGTGATGGCCATGAGCATGTTACTGCACTCCAGCCTGGAAGACACAGTGAGACTCCAACTCAAAACAAAAACAAAAACAAAAACCACAAAAAACAAAAAGAGCTCACATTTTAAAATGTTCTCTTTAAAAAAAATTCCAAACATGATTTAGATTTTAAAACCAGCAAAATATAAGCCAGGTGCATTTATATCTAAGACACATAAATCTTAGAAAAAAAGCACCTTCATTTCATAGAACCTTATTAACTGTAAAAGCCAGTATTTGCATCCCTGTTCACAAATTATGTACTATGCCATCATGTAGTTATCATTCCATCGACGTAAATCTTGCAAAGGCAGGGTTATATAGCTTGCAAAAAATATCAACTTCTGTTTCAGGTCTCTGAGGTGTCTTTCTGCAAACAAGCAAGCACACAAAAAAAAGAAATGGGGAGGAAGGAGACTCAATTATATTACAGATAAAATACAAACCAAGCAAGCAGGATAGCTAGGAGTTAATTTTGCTGCATCTTTAAATTGACTTCTTTTTAAACTTGCCCATAAGAAAACAACACAAAGGCTTCTAGCACTTCCTATTCTAAACTAACACCAATTAAATTTAAAATTCCGATCGTCATATAACTCTTTTTTGAATCAGAAGCCCAATATACATTTAAGAAAGGTAAAATACTAAAATAGTATTCCAAGATCTTTATGTTTGATGTATTAAATTATATTCCTAAACCAAACAATTCATATTAAAAGTACTCAGCAGTTTGCATTCTCAGTTATTAACAATCTGACTTTAAGACAGAGTAACATCAACACTAAGACTTAATTTGATACTTCATAATAAATTAGTACTAAGAATAAAGGTTCTTTCAAGTGTGACCATTGAAAATTTCATAATGCTCCAACTTGCACAATTATGTCCAAGTTCAGTTGTGATTTATCCAAATAACTAACAATCATACCCAAGTTCAATTCTGATTTATTCAAGCAATTACAATAATAATAATAATAATAATCCAGTCATGACACTATTAAAGTTATTAACTCATTACTCTAGAACCTGACCCAAGAAAAGCATTGTACATTCATGATTTCCATAATCACAGGTAAAACAGTTGCTGTTTTTACTTAACTTTCCCTGCTTACATCCTGATACATGGATTTAAAAGCTACATTATCTATGTATGGGTCCCGGTATGCTGCCACCCCTGGCAATTTTTATTACTCTTTGGGAGCCTTACCATCACCAGGTCCAAACACAACTCACCCAAAAATGCACCACAATCAGAGGCCAAGTCAGTAGGCACGTAGACATCATAAATTCTCTTTTGTAACTCACTGCTTACTTCTCAGAATGATTTCCTAAAGTACTACAAGACCCCCCTGCATATTGCAGCTCCTGACTACCTCTGTAATTTCACTTCCTACTCCCATCTCATTATGCTCTAGTCACTCCCATGCTTCCTTCCACTCTCAACCATGCCAAGTTCTTTCCTGCCTCACCATCCTTGTCATATAAAACGCTAAAGGGTCTCTCCTAGGAGACTCTTCTAAAAGGATGCAGTCACTCTCAATTCAATTTCCCACAACAGCCAGTAGCAAGATCCTAGTATACAACAGTTCAGTTGGATCCCCAGTTTGAATCCCCCAAAACCTTTTCAGTGGGCTCATGAGCTCAAAACTATCTTCATAACAACATTAAGATGTCATTTGACTTTTCCACTAAGTTCCCATTTGTACTAAAGGTGCAAAAGCAATGGTGGGTAAAACTGCTAGTGTGGCACCCCTTAGCATGCATCAAAACAGTAGTTAAGGCCAGGCGCAGTAGCCTGTAATCCCAGCACTTTTGGAGGCTAAGGGGAGAGGATTACTTGAGGTCAGGAGTTTGAGACCCACCTGAGCAACATAGCGAGACCTCATCTCTACAAAAATAAAAATAAAAAAATTAGCTAGACATGGTGGCACGTTCCTGCAGTCCCAGCTATTTGAGAGGCTATGGCAGAAGGGCTGCCTGCAGGAGGTTGAGGCTGCAGTGAGCCATGATCAGCCACTGCACGTTCAGCCAGGGTGACAGTGAGACTCCAACTCAGTTAAAAACTGAACCATAAGTCATTGTATTCTCCACAACCATGCACTCACAGTGGGGGAAAAAGCTGTTTTCATATAACAATGTCCTTAAAAAAGCAGTAAAATTTTATTAAATCTTGGCCCTTAGGTACATGTCTTTTTAGTATTCTGCGTGACAAAATAGGATGTATACAAAAAGCACCTCTGCTACATAGTGAAGTATGATGGTTGCCTCCAAGAAAGCACTCATGGAATCATTTGCAAAGTCATATGAACTGGCCACTTTTATCATGGAACACCTTTTTTACTTGCAAGAATGATGACAAACTACCTTTATTTCAAATGTGAGTATCTAGCAGGTATTTTCTTGAAAATTAAAGAAATAAAATTGTCAAGTCAAGTAAAAACTGGAGCATATAGCCACACACACAAAAAATTGAACTCAAAGGGGAAATTAGAATTTTTGGAAAACTTGCACCACTCATGGTGAGCATAACAATGTCCCAACACTTAGGCTTTGCTGAGAATGGTGGAGATATTAAAAAATGTGATTAAAAAAACTGTATACTAAAAATGTGTCAACCTGTAGAAGCTCTGTATAACAGTGAACCAGTATTTTTCAAATGACCAATGTCTGAGGTTACAAAGTCAGGTATGAGTAGAAGATCCAGACAAAGTGCAAAGAAACCAATGGAATTTAATGTAACAGAATAGGACAAACTCATCAAAACGATTTCAGATTGTATATGGCATATCACTTAAAGAGTTTTGCTGAGTATCAAAGAATAACCACAATTATTTGAAAATGCTATTAAAATACTCCCCCCTTTCCCAATTCAACCAAGGCTGAATTTTCACCAGAAAATAACATATTGTAATAGAATTAATTCAGGAGCAGATATTAAAAGATATTTGCAAAACTTTAAGCCCTATCAGAATCCCAGTTGCTTTTTGGGCAGAAGCTTGGCAATCTAGTTCTAAAATTCATATGAAAATGCAAGTGACTCAGCATAGCTAAAACAGTATTGAAAAAAGAATAAGCCGGGCTCGGAGGCTCAGCCTGCAATCCCGCGCCTTTGGGAGCCCGCAGGTTCGAGACCCGCCTGGGTAGGCGAGACCTCATCTCTACAATAAATCAAAAAATTAGCCAGGCGTGGTAGCGCGCGCCTGTAATTCCAGCTACTCGGAAGGCTGAGGCAGAAGGATCGCCGGAGCACAGCAGGTCGAGGCTGCGGTGGCCAGGAGCAGCCACTGCACTCCAGTCTGGGCGACAGAGTGAGACTCCAACTCAAAAAAAGAAAAAAAAGAAAAAAGAATAAAGTTAGAGGATTCATATGTCCCTATTTCAAAACCGACTACAAAACGACACTAATCAAGATTATACAGGACTGGCATAAGGATAGACATATAGATAAATGAAATGGGAGAGTCCTGAAATAAACCTTCAAATTTGTGGTCACTTAATTTTCAACAAGGAAATTCAATAAGGAAAGGACAGACTTTTAACAGAAGAGACTAAGCCAACTTGAAATCTACATGCAAAAGTATAGTGTTCTACCCCTCCTCACACCATGCACAACTACTGACAGACAACAAACCTAATGTAAGAGATAAAAGTATAAAGCATTTAGAAGAAAACAGTAGTAAATCTACATGACCTTGGATTAGACAATGGTTTCTTAGATGTGACACCAAAAGCGCAAGTTACAAAAAATAAGTATATTGGACCTCAAAATTAAAACCTTTTTGCTGTAAAAGACACCATTAAAAAAGTGAAAAGGCAATCCACAGATGGAAGAAATCATTTGCTAATTATAAATGATACCACGTCACATTCTCTAAAAGATAGACAATAACAAGTGTGGGTGAGGATGTGAAGAAATGTAAACCTTCATACATTACTGATGAGAATGTAAAATGGTGCAGCTGCTTTGGAAAACAGTGACAGTTCCTCAAAATGTTAAATACAGAGAAACCATAGGACCCAGCAATCACACTCCTAGAGATATACCCAAGAGAAATGAAAACGTATGTCTACACAAAAGGTTGTATAGGAATGCTCAAGCACTATTATTCTTAATAGCCAAAACTAGGAACAACTCACATATCCAACAGACAAATAACAGAAAAAAATGTGCTATGCTCACATAATGGAGTATTATTTGGCAATAAACGAGAAAGAAGTACTGATCCAGGGATGAAACCTGAAAACATTACACTAATTGAAAGGTGCCAATCACAAAAGACCACATATGTATGATCCCATTTATATGAAATGTTCAAATGGGTAAGTTCACAGATACAGAAAGGAGACTAGGGGTTGCTAGCGGTTAAGGGGAAGGGAGAGTGGGGAGTGACCGCTAATAAGTACAGGGTTTCTTTTTGGGGTGATGAAGTACAGACAGATATAACCTATATGTACAACAAAACAACATTTGGCATTAGAAAGTTATAACCACACATTCTAGTTCTGATTATGCTCTTGTACAGAACAATGAGACTGAAAACAGCAATTTCAAGTTTCAATACAAAGGGGCCACTACAGGACTACTCCCACCAAGTATATAACATCAGATTAAGCACCTAAATATACGATTTCACATACTGGTAGATTTTATATATGACAACAATTGTTTGTAACCTTTCAATTTTTCAGCAAAATGTGTCCAAAAAACCCCAACAGGATAACTTAAAAATAGACAATAAGTCAGAATACAATTTGATTGTGTTCTATTGGGAACAACAAATATTTAATAACATCTTTCCTTATGAAGTATCTAAATACTACCTAGAACATTTTGACAAGGTAATAATTTGAGTACTTTTGCTGAATTGCCTTTTATCAAACCGCAAAGTTGTTTCATTTTTCTCACTTATGATCTTCACATGCCTGTGATCCCATCCCTCTTGTTAATCATATGTAAGAGGCTTGACAAACAGCTCTCTACATAAGAGGCTATGACAGCTTTTGATTATGATCTAACGGTAAGCTAGATTACCAAAGCTTTCTGTTTAAGATTCCAGTGAAAGAAAGATGCACCAAAATGAAGATAGCTTACCTGAGATTACAACTTAACTTGATTAAGTTTAGTTACCTCTTAATGTGGGGTTACTTGGTTGGTTGTAATACAAACAATGGAATGCATGTGAGTTGGTACATCAGGTCACCACCAAAACAATCCCTGAAAGCACACTGAGTTATAGTTGACATCCTTAAAAGTTTTAACACTGTGAATAACTGGAAGAGTATGGGCGGGAGTGACCACACAATTATATGAATTATCTTAGATGTGTATTTTCCCTACTGGTAGTTCTATCAATATTTTCAAAAAATACTGAACTTGAAAGTCAGGTAGTAAAACAATCATGGCATTTTTGTAGTTTTAGTTAAGGTAAACTTCTAAAATAAAGTTTGTAATGTGACACAGTAACAATGGCAAATATTCTAGTAGTCAAACAGGCATAAATATTTAACAGAGAGAACATTCTACGAAAGATGTAGAACCTTTTCCTGTAACTCTTTACCTCCAGTCAATAGGACAAAACAGCTCAGTAAGACAAATGATTACAACCTAGAAACACATGAACTCAAATTTCTCTAGCATAGCACCATCTGCAAACAAATACATAAGTAAATTCCTGAAGTCTGAATACTGCAGAGTACATACAATCATGCTGGCAAAAAAACCAACCCCCCTCAACACCCCCCAATAAAGAACCTACCAAAACTACAAATTATCCTGGCTCATAGTAAAGGTAAACAACTTTAAATGCAAGATTGAGAGCAACTTAACTTCTCCAAAATGTTTTGCTTTAATCATGATTACACTTGAAAATAAATATGAAAAAAATGGAGTAGGTTGCAGAAACATGACATGCCATGAGCAAACCAAAGAAAATAGGGACTAAAAGTTGCTCGATCTCACCAGAGATCAAGTTAGTATAGTATTTAACAAACAGCAGTTTAAAATAAATGTGAAGAAAAGGCTAAGGGGTGGCCTGTTACTTCTGCGTCTACAGGAGGACATCGATTAGAAGGAAGGTAAAACAGAATGGATTTCAACTGGGCGTAAGCCACTTCTTCGGCATAACAGTGATAAAACACTAGACTTGCTCACTGAAGACTAGAACCACCATTTCAAGAATTTAAAGGGATAAATAAGTCAGGATCTTTAAGTCACTGTCTCGGGTTGAAGTCATGGTCCCACTCTCTAAGACGCAGAGGAGGAAATTAAGAGAAGAGCGAGAAAAGCAAGAGCTCGCATTCTGGCTGCCAACTAAGGCTGATTCCAGGTTCCATAACGGCATTTGGGAATGGGACAGTGAGTGACTTTAAGCCTCGATCTGACGCATGGTCACTTAAGGGCTGCAGCTGTTAAGGCTGCCACCTATCCATCCCCTCTGATTTGGCACTATAACATGAGTTACCCCTATGACTCTTGGCACCCCATTCTTTCAGCCTTTGACCCCCCCAAGGATGTCTCCCCCAGTACTGGACAGAGAGATGGCAAACGGATGAGTAAGCACGCTGCAGCTGATCTTGGTCAAAGAGCGCAGACCCTGGTACCCGCGGTGGAAAGTGGGGATGAGGACGCCGAGCAGAAAGCGCAAGTCGGGGAGCGCATCCAACCAGTTACAAGCTTCCCTACGGTAGTTACAGTTACCTCGCTCCGCGACCATCAGCCTCCAAACCCTCGCTTCCGGCTTTCCCCGCCCCACTGTGGCCAAGTGCACAATTTCTTTAGACAGTTACTTAAAAACAGCACCAAGGGATGAACGTAATTTCTCCAGGCTTCCGGCTGTCAAAGACAATAAAGCCTCGCCCCGAAGCACGGTTCAATTCAGCCGTTCTGTTACCAAAACACAGAAAACTCGTTTTCTAACACCCTTGTCCACCCTCCAACCCCACCCCAGGCCATCCCTATTCAGCAATAAGGCGACTGCCAGGTAGAGTTTCAAATGTATGTCAACCTTCAGGGGGGCGGGGGGGGGGGGGGAAGAAAACAAAAAGATTTTTGAATTACTTCAGCCTGGTTGCAAGCACCTGACCTTATTTTTTTTCCCGAAGAAAAATAGGACACCGAGAGATCAGAAATGTTTTCCCCCCTCCCCTCCTACTTCAACCGCAGGCACGGACCTCCAAAGGGGCTTCTGGGGGTTCTCCTGGGCTTGTTAGGTAGGAAACTTGCCCTCAGCCGCGAACGTCCTTAAGTCCCGTTTTCTCTGCGAGGTTGAACTTCACCACAGATGGAAAGCACCCAAGGTGCTGCTTCCTTTGTTAAAAATCCCACGGACTTTCTGGAACTGGGGGTGGGGCGGGGGCAGCCCGCTGGCCACGAGCCC